>NW_026728187.1:287500-307956 GCF_030684315.1 Stegostoma tigrinum | reverse complement strand
GGTCCCCATGATTCATCATGGGCTCCAAAATCTGTTTGTGCTGTGTCACCTAATCCTTATCCCGTTTGTCCTGACATGAAATAATGTTCTCAAACGCTTCTCAAAAATTCTTCCCAATCCGACTTTTTGTAATCATGATACAAGTGAGCATAAAACTTGGAACACGACAGCAACAGGAATGTGCCCTTTGGCCCACCGTGTTGGGCCAAACATGACAACAAATGAAATAATCCTTTCTGCCTGTCCTTGATCCATCGTCCTCCATTCCTTGCATATTCGTGCACTTAACTGAAAGACCCTTTTTAAATGCTTTCATCGTATTTGCATCCACGACCACCCCGGGCAATGTATTCCACACTTTTAACATGCTCAGTGTGAAATATTTGCCCCTCACATCTCTTTTGAACTTGCCCCCCTGTCAGCTTAAATGCATGCCCCCTAATAGTGGACACTTCAACTCCGGGGGAGAAATTTTCTGACCGTTAGCTGTATTTATGTATCTCCTAATTTTATAGACTTCTATCAAGCCTGCCCTCAGCTTCTCCTGCCCCAGAGAAAACGAAGAGTTTTTCCAGCTCCTCCTCCTCGTTCACACCCTCTATTCCAGTCAGCATGCTGGTAAATCTCTAATGCACCCTGTCCAAAGCCTGCACATCCTTAGTGTAATGTGGCGGCCAGAATTGAATGCAATCCTCTGTGTGGTCTCAACAAAGTCTTGTAAAGCTGCAATGTGACATCCTGACTCTTGCACTGAGTTTCCCTCAGCATAAAGGCAAGCATGCGATCTGCCTTCTTGACCACCCTGTCTACTTGTGTGGCTACTGTCAGGGAGTTACGATCGAGGACCCCAAGATCCCTCTGGACTTCACTGCTGTTTGGGGTCCTGCCATTAACTGTGTATCCCTTTCCTTAACACTTGTTCTCCTAAAATGCAACACCTCATGCCTGCCCAGATTAAATTCCATCGGCCATTTCTCCGCTCGAGTTTGCAATTGGTCTGTATCTTGCTGTGTCCTTTGACAACCTTCCATGCTGTCCACAAGTCCATTGGTCCTTATATCATCTGCAAACTTACTCATCCCCCGTCTACATTTGCCACCAAGACATTTACATATATCACAAACAGCAGAAGTCACATCGATGCGGAACACCACTCGTCACTGAGCTGCAGCCAGAAAAACAGCTTTCCACCACTGAGACGGCAAGAACTGTAGATGCTGGAATCAGAGTTAACCAAGTGTGGAGCTGGAGGAACGCAGCAGGTCAGGCAGCATCAGAGGAACAGGAAAGCTGACATTGTTGATTCTGCCTGGCCGGCTGTGTTCCTCCAGCCCTACACTGTGTTATCTTTGTTGGCCTTCCACCGCTCCCGTCTGCCTTATATGGGCAGGCCAAGTCACCATGGATCTCATGGATCCTAATCTTCTGGATGAGCATACCATGAGGAACCTTGTTAAAAACGTTCGTAAAATCCATGTATATGTTATCAACTGTTCTACCCGAATTGATCACCCTTGTCACCTCCTTGAAAACTTCAACTGACTTGGTAAGACATAACCTGCACCGCATAATGCCATGCTGGCTGTCCCTTATTAGCCCATACTTTTGAGACATGAGACACTCACCAGTCTGTAGTTTCCTGGAAAGTCCCTGTTTTCCTGCTTGAACAGAGGAACGACTTTGTCCACTCACCAGTCTCCGCAACCCCTCCAGTGCCTGGCAAGGATATCAGATCCTATTGAAAGTGGTGTGTTGATGCATTTGTGTCATGTTTGTGTTTTGTTTGAGCCCTTACATTGAAAGCAGTGTAAGAATGTCTTTGTGCAGCAGGCGAGGTGTGATGAGACTGAGCCTTCATACAATTGCAAGATGTGGAAAATTTGCCATTATTTATGAAAACAGTGATAAATTTCTATGATCATCATTTCTGTTACACTGCAATGATTATCCCATGGCGTGTAAAATCAGAAAGATACGATAAAATGAGACTGGGTCATTTGCAGGGCGAATGTTTGCCTTTCATGTCTATAGAAGTAGTGAAATATTTCCATGAATCTAAGAGTCACTTTTCCGTTCATTGAAGGACACAATCATCGCCTTGGAAGCTTCATCACGATACTACTTTGCATTTCTGAAGACGGAAGAAGAATCAATGTGCAAATTCAATTCCATGGTTTTGGAAGTCCCATTGAGAACACGATTCGTTTGTGCCGGCATAATGCTCTGACCGAGAAAGAATTGAAGGTGAGTTTGTAGTTTAGAAGATCGCAGCAATTTATGCATCAACTTCTTCATCGATAACGTTCCATTGCTTTCAAACTGCATTTTCCACTCTGCGAGATAATAACTGTTAGAACAAGCAACAGCATCGGTAGATGGTCTATGGGGAATGCAATGTTACAAAACCCGATCCATTCAACAACATATTTCAGATATGTCAACAAATTAAATATTCCAGCACAGGATAAAACAAGGAAGATGAGAGTGAGGAGGCAATAGTTCTGATGACAAAAGAACAGAAATTTACCTTTATCCATTCGAGCAAAAAAGCAGGCACACAAATAAATAATCATCTAACAATGCACGTGTGCAACGGAGGCTGCAGGGGGACTAAAAATGCCGATTTGTTGTCATGCGTATTGCTGAAAGGGTGAGTGAAACAGATTCTGTGGTAAATTTGAAGAAATACGGATAATGCATCTCAGGATGTTGGAGGAAGAACATTTATGGACTGAAGCAAATCGTATTGCCCTTTTCAGGAGTTAATAGGTTCATAATGAATTGAAAGACTTCCTTCTGTGCTGAAAGCTTTAGTTTAGTTGCAGCTGGATGACAATTTCTGTTCCTGGTAGTATTTAGCCAACTGTTAAAAGTGAATGTCACTGCACAGAATTCCAAACATAACTCCAATCAGTGCAGAAAATATCCAAGGGGTGTGATGAGTTGTATCCTCTCATGTTGAAGAACGCAGCTGCAGATACAATGGAGGCACTGATGATAATCTTCCAAGAATCCTTAGATTGTGGAAAATTCTCAGAAGGTTGAAAGATTGTGAACATAACACCATTGTTCCAAAGATAGTTGGACAAAATAGTAAGCAAATATTGCCAATTTAGGTCAACCTGGGTAGATGTTCATGCCGGCAATGAAAGATGAAATAACAGGGTACTGAGTGTGCTTTCACATCCTACAGAGTTAACATCCTTTCATAAAGGGGAAATAATACTTGACAAACTTGCGACAGTGCTTTGAGAAGGAAACAAACATTACTGACGAAGGACCACCAGTTGATGTAGTACATTGAGATTTCAACAAAGCATTTGATAAGGTACAGCTCATAAGGTGTCTCAAAAGAAAAGAGCCCGTGTGTTCAAGGGTAGTATGTTCGGATGGACGGAGGACTGCATCGTAAATAGAAGTAGAGTCGTAGCAGCAGGATGGTAACTTACAAGTCACGTACAGCCACAGAGCGAGTGCTGCGGAGGCCGGACACCTCATGTTGACTGGGTTGATTTCGGAAATGGCAGAGGGGATTGCTATGCTTAGGAAAGTTGGGTGACATTCATTGGAGTTTATAAGATTGAAAAAAATCTTATGTTTTCGCCATTTAAGATTCTTAAGAGGCTTGATAGTGTATATCCGTAGAGATTACTCCCATTTGTGAAAGATTTTACGACCAGAGGCCACATTTTCAAATTGGTTGCCCATGAATTCAGGGAAGAATTACTTCTTTCAGGTTGTAGCAATTTATTGAACACTTCAACCAAGAGTTCAGGCAGACCCTCTAATAAGAGACACCTCCTCTGTATTAATTCTCTAGATTTGACAGAAGATCGGCCCTGTGAGAGGGTCAGTACTGAGGTATTGAAGCTTTGTCAGAAGGCGAATAATGAGTGCGGGCACTGAAGAAGTGCCTCATTGACAGGGGTTCAGTCCTGACCCCTGTGAGAGTTCATCATTGTCAGATGGTCAATACTGAGACAATGCTTCCTTGTAAAAGGATCAGCACTAAAGATCTGCCACACATTTTTAGTGTCAGTATTGAGGAAATGCAGCAATATGAGACGGTCCGAACTGTGGGAGTGCATTATTGTCAGAAGGTCAAGACTGAGGCAACACCTCATTCTAAGGTGAGGCAATGCCATACAAATAGAAGGTCAGTCCTGAGATATTGGTACTGTGAGAGGGTCAGAAATAAAGGTGCCTCCTTGTCAGATGGTCAGAACTGAGGGATTGAAGCATTGTCAGAGCTTCAATACCGAGGCCTTGCTTTGTTGTCAAAGGGTCAAATCTGTGGGAGTGCGATATTGTCAGAGGATCAATGCTGAGGCAGTGCCTCAGAATAATGGTGTGTTTTTGATGACAGCGTGCATCGAGGTGGTTCTTTTGTGATTCTATCAAGTGCAGTTAAAGGAATGCTTGCCAATTTTCTGAAAGATGAACATTTATTGAGGAAATAAAAGATGGAGAAAGAGGAATTAAAAAGAATAACAAGTAGAGAGTAAAAAAGAATAAGCCTCATGTTCTTGTGGCCGTGAGGGACCCCTCGATCAATGGCTGGCCTGGAGGCTGAGGTTGTTCCTGGCACCGTTCGCGGTCTCATTCCGAGATGACGTCCAGTGCCGAGGAACAAAATGCTCCCTCTGCTCCGGTGTAACAAACGACTTGGCAAAGAAAAAAACCAGTTACAGAAATAAAATTAACTGTAAAACAGGAATGCTGACAGGACTCATTCAAAGTCAACCATTTCTCACATATCAAGAAATGTTACCCTTCAGCCCATCCTATTCATGGGGTTGGAACTGCTAGTACCACACGAATGCAGCATCACGACTGAGGCAATGCAGCACTGTGCGAGGGTCAGGATTAAGGGTCAGTTTTGAGGCAGTGCCTTGATGTTATGGAGTCAGAACATTATTGCCACATGTTCAATACAGACAGTGTGTTGACCCTCTGTCAATGCTTCAATGCCTCAGTGCCCACCCTCTGATAATGAATCACTCCAACAGTTCTGACCCTATCTTGCAAGACCTCAGTATGACCTTTCTGACCCTATTACAGTGGGCCACTGCTGCAGTATTGACCATCTGATAATGATGCAATACCTCAGTTCTGACCCTCTGACAGTTGTGCAACACCTCAGTCCGCACCCTTTCATCATTCGGCACTTGCTCAATTATGAGCCCTTTGTGAGTTAGTTGTGAGGCAAGACTTCATTGCTGCAGTGTCAGTGCTGAGAGCGGGCCTTTTTATTAGCTCATCAGTACCTAAGGTACTGGCTAATTGTCAGCAGGTCAGTTCTGAGGCAGCGTCTCTTTGCCCGAACCCTGACTCTAAACCCAGCCTCAGCCCTAAACCCATACAAACGCTCGCCTCAGGCTAACCCTCACCTCAGCATTAACCCTAACCCTAACCCTAACCCTATCCTCAGCGTAAACCCTCCCTACCCTCAGCCCTAATGCTGATCCTCAGACCAAACATCTAGTCTCAGCCCTAAAGTGAGCCTCAGCCCTACCACTAGCTATGGCCTCAGCCCTAAAATGAACCGTAACACACAGCCCCAATTAACGCTTAGCCTCAACCCCAACCCTCGCCTAAGCTCCAAGTCTAACCTCAGCCCTAACCTAACCCCCAATACTTGCCTGCCAGAGAGTTAGTACTGATGAAGTGCTTTAGTTTCAGAGATTTAGTCCCGAGAATGCGCTTCGTTTTCAGAGTGACCATCTGAAACAGCGTCTCATTGAAATGGGGTCAGAATTGCTGGAATGCTACATGGAATGGTGACAGATTGTAGGACTGTCAGTGGGTCAGATCTGAGGTAGTGCATCAACGGTGGATGGTCAGTCTTGAGGGAGTTCAGAGGATCAACGAAGAGGGAATGCCTCAATGCAATGGCGACAGAACTGAGAGAGGGCCACAGGATTAGAGATATGCCGCATGATTCGAGATGGTAGGAAGGACCTCATTGTCAGCAGGTCCGTTTTGTGGCCGGTCGCCATAGCTGGAGAGTCAGTTCTGAGGCAGTGCGTCTTTGTCAGAGGGTCTGTACTGAAGCAGTGCCTCATTATTCGAGAGGGTTTGGTGTGAGGCAGTATCTGATTGGTGCAAGGTCAGCCCTAAGGGAGTGCCTCTTTGTCGGAGGGTCAATACTGAGTTAGCGCCTCATTGTGAGGAGTTCAGAATTGAGGGACTGCCACGTGATGAGAGAGTCAAAACGGAGGTAGTGTGGCTGTATCTGACCGTCCGAAGGGAGTGCCATTGTTAGAAGGTCAGTTCTGAGAAACTGCCTGCGTGTAATGGCATCAGCATTGAAGCTAACCACGTGACTAAGTTATTGCAGTAGCATCAGAGGGCCAGATCTGTAGGAGCGCATTATTTTCAGAGGTGAATACTGAGGCACAGCCTCAGTGTAAGGGGGTCAAAATTAAGTGAGTGCCACACAATTACAGGGCAGTACGGAAGTATTACAGCACTGTGTGCGGCGCAGAATCGATGGAGTGCATCATTGTTATACAGCCACAAGTGAGGCAGCGCCTCATTGCAATGGATCAGAATAGGGTCAGTACTGAGAGTCAGTACAGAGGTAGTGCAGAACTGTGGAGGTGTCAGAACTGAGGGAGAGCATCATTGTCAGCTGGTCAAAAGTGCCCCATTGTCGTAAGATCAGAACTGAGGGTGTGCCGCACGATGAGAGGGTCAATATAGAGGAAGTGACTCTCTGTCAGTGTTAATACTGAAGTATGACCTCATCTTGAGGGGATCAGGCTTCAGAGAATGCCTTGTTGTCAGAGGGTCGGCACTGCAGCAGGGCTATGTTGTAAGGGGGTCAGAATTGAAGGAGTGCCACCCATTTTAGAAGGTCAGTACTGAGGTAATGTAGCACTGTCAGAGGTCAGTCCTGATGGAGTGCCTCATTGTCATTGGATCAGTTTTCAGGCAGTACCTCTTCGGCAGAGAGTCAGTACTGACGCAGTGCCTGATTGTAATGGGATCAGAATTCAAGGAGTGCCACTGCCTCACTGAGGTACTGCAGCTCTATCAGAGGGTCAGTGGCCTATTGTCAGAGGGTCTGTTTGAGCCAGTGCCTACTTGGCAGAGTGTCAGCAATTAGGGAGTTTGCCTTTATCAGAGGGTCAGAACTAGAGAGTGCATTTGTAGCAGAGTGTCAAGACTCAGCCTTGTCCGCCCAAGTCCAACACCAGCACCTCCACATCATCCGCCCACCCTGAGGACTGACCCTCCACCAATGAGCTACTGCCTCACACTGGACTGACCAACAATGAGACACTGTCCCTCCAGACCCCCTGACAAAGAAGCAGTGCCTCAGTACTGACCGTCAGGCAAGGAAGGCTCTCTGTCAGTACTGACCCTCTCACAAGGAGACACTGCCTCAGATCATGACCCTCTGACAATAATGCACGCCCACAGTTCAGATTCTATGACGCTGTTGCAGTACCTCAGTACTGAGTCTCTGTTAGTGTGGCACTGCTTCAATTCTGACCCTTCTATAATGAGACACTACCTCAGTATCGACAGTCTGACAACAGTTCACTCCCACTATTCTGATGCTCTGACAGTGCTGCTATACCTCAGTACTCACTAATTCAATGAGGGTTAGCGTGAGAGGGTGGCGAGGGTTAGGGTTTGGGTTAGGACCAAGGCTAGGGGTTAGGTGTGAGGATTGGACTAGGTTTTGGATGAGGGTAGAGTGAGGGCGAGGGATGAGACTTGTGTTAGGGTTACTAATGAGGTTAAGTTTGGAGTTCGGGGTAGGGCTCGGGAGAGGTTTTGGGTTAAGGCTGAGGTTAGGCTTAGGGCTGAGTCTATGGTTAGGGTTAGAGCTCAGACCACATTTAGGTTTGGGGCTGAGGCTTCTGCTTAGGTTGAGGGTGAGTCTTAGGCCTGAGGCTAGGCTTAGGCCTGAAGCCGCGGTTAGGTTTGGGGTTGGACTGATTAGACCCACTCTGACCCATTCCAATGAGGTACTACCACAGAACTGATTCTCTGTCGATAAAGAATATGAGATGCTGTCAGCTTGTCCAATCAGAGGTCCAATATTAAGGAAATAGTGCACTGTTGGAGAGTTGATAAATATAATATAAAGGGAGTGCTGCACTGTCAGAGGGTTAATGACGTGGGAGTGCTGAAATAGCGCAGAATCAGACCTGAGAGAGTGCTGCACGTTCAGAGAGTTAGTACTGAGGGAGTGCTATAATGTCAGAGGATTGATATCAAGGGGCACCGCCGAAGGATCAGTTGCGCAGTCCTGTCCGAAGGCCAATATTGAGAGAGTTCTGCTGCGTCGGTGGGGGTCGATATTACAGAATTGCGACACTATCAGTGTCTGGATGTCAGACGGTCAGTTCTGAGGGAGGGCTACGCTGTTGGAGGGTCAATATTGAGTGTGTGCGCGACACTCAGATGATCACTTTGTTGGAGTTCTGCACTGTAACGGAGTGCCACACTGGCAGCGGGTTAATATTAAGGGAGTGCTGCACTGTCAGAGGGTTAAAGATGAGGGAGGGCTTCTCTTTGTTGGGGTGGGTATGAAAGAGAACCTCCCGTTCGGGGATCAATATTAATGTTGTGGAGTCAGTAGAGAGGCAGTGCTGCACTGTGGAGGGTCAATAAGAAGCATGTAGCTCCACTGGCAAGGTGCCAATGATGACAGAATGCTGCACTGCCAGAGGATCAGCAATGAGGGAAAACTGTATTGTCAGAGTGTCTTCGTCAAGAAAGTGCCACTCTGTCGGAAGGCCAATATTAAGGGAGTGCTGCACTGTCACAGGATCAATATGAGGGGTGTGCTGCACTAACAGAGGGTCAGTGTTGATTGAATGCTTGACTGTTGCAGAGCCAGGACTGAGGGAATCCTGCATCGTTACGGTGTCATCGTTGAGGGAGTGCTGCACTGTTGAAGGGCCGATAGTAAGGGAGTGTGACACTGTCAGAGTGTCATTACCAAAGGTGGGCTACAGTATCAAAGGGTGAGTAATGAGGGAATGCTGCGCTGTCGGAGGGTCAGCACTGGGGTGGGCTATACTGTCAGATCGTCAATATAAATAATAATGTTAGGGGAGTGCTGCATTGTGAGTTGGTCCATATTAAGGGAACGCTGAAACTGTCAGTGATGCTCAGGGTGTGCAATACTGTCAGAGGGAGTGATGTACTCTGAGTGTCAGCACGGAGGCTGACCTTCACTGTAATTGTGTCAGAATTAAAAGACCGGTCAGAGGATATAAACTGAGGCATTTCAGAGCCATCAGAAGGTCGAAACTGAGGTGTTTCAGATCAGTTTGAGGGTGCCCCATTTTAATGTGGTCAGACTTGAGCAAGTGCTTCATTGTCAGAGGCTCAGAACCAAGTGAGTGCCTCGTTATCAGACACTGTCCGAAAGAGGGCCTTGTTGTTCGTGGCTGTGTTGTAAGGCAATTCCTCATTGCTGCAGGATCAGCCTTGAGAGTGTGCCAGTCTGGAAGGAGTGCCTAAAAACTGAGGGAGTGCTACACAATTAGAGATTCAGCACTGAGTAAGTGCCTCATTGTCACAGAGTTAGTTCTGAGGCAGGGTCACATTGCCTTAGGGTCAATTCTGAGGGTGTATGAGGAGCAGACTGTAAATACTGAGTCAGTAGCTCAGTGCATTGGATTCAGAGTTGATGGAGTACAAGATGATTAGAAGTTCAGTCCTGAAGTATTGCAGCTCTGTCAGAGGGTCAGAACTGAGGGGGCAGTGCTTTACTGTCGGCGGATCAGTTCTGAGGCAGTACCTCATTGCTGGAGGGTCAGATGTGGACGAGTGTCACATTGTCAGAAGGCCAGTTCTGAATAAGTGACTTTTTGTCAGAAGGCCAATACTCAGTCAGTGGCTCATTTTGAGCAGATCAGAATTGAGGGTTTGCAACACTTCTCGAGATTCAGTCTGGAGACATGACTGCTACACGCCTGAATTGAGGGAGTGCTGCAAGATTGGAGGGTGAAAATAAACCTGAAAACAGTGACCCCTTTCAATAACCTGTAAAACACAGGGATCACTGTAAATAACCCCTAAAATGCAGAGGCCTTTGTAGGAGTGCCTCAGTGTAATGTTTTCAGAATTGAGGGAGTGCCACGTGATTCCAGATTCACTGCTGATGGAGTCGCTCATTGTCACAGGGTCAGTTCTGAGGCAGGGCTGCTTTGCTGGAGGGTCACTTCTGAGTGAGTGTATTAGTATCAGCCCCATGTTGTAGGGACTGTACTTTTCCAGGAAGACAGTTAGAATAATCTTTAATTATAAACTAATCTGAAATACTGTTTGACTTGTTAAGGTTACAATACATCCTGAGTCACCTACAGAATACGCACTTGCTCTCCCTGTGTCTCTGGGTAAGCAAAGGTAGTTTCTTTCAGACTACTCTCAGAAATAAAGTGCTGCGCTGGTGGTCGGTATTGAAGGAATGCTCCATTGTTGGAGGATCAGTACTGAGGGAGTGCTGGCCTGTCACAGGGCCAAGATTATGGGTGTGCTGTGCTTTCAGAAGGTCACAAGCAAACAAGCACTGCCAGACATAAAAAACAAAAGAACTGCGGATGCTGTAAGTTGGCAACAAAAAGAAAGTTGCCGGAAAATCTCAGCAGGCCTGGCAGCATCTGTGCAGGAGAAAACAGATTCAACGTTTCGAGTCCATTGACCCTTCCTCAGAACTGGGGATCTTCCTCAGAATAGTCCTGAGGAAGGGTCACTGGACCCGAAATGTTAGCTCTGTTTTTGCCTCCACAGATGCTGCCAGACCTGCTGAGCTTTTCCAGCACTGCCAGACAACTGACGCTCTGATTGTGAAACACTCCCTCAGTACTGACCCTCCAACACTGCCTACTCTCTGATGACTGATTCTCTGACGGTGCATCTCTGCCACAGTATTAACCCTCCGTCATACTGGTATTCTCTCAGCAATAACACTCTGAGAATGCCATGCTCCCTTACCATTGACACTCTGGCCGTGGGACACCACTTCAAATTTAACCCTTCAGCAGTGCAGCACACACTCATCATTGCCTCTCTGATATTGCAGTGCTGCCTTCATACTGACCCTTTCACAGTGCAGGACACAGTAATATTGAACATCTTAAAGTGCTGCTCTCCCTCAGTGCTGACCCCCCTCTCATTTCTGACCCATTCAGTGTAGCATACCCTTTATTCTGAACCCCTCAGTGCAGCACTCCCTCAACGCTGACCTGCTTCAGTGCTGACCCCCTTCAGTCCTGATACCCCTCAGAACAGCACTCCCGCAGTGCTGACCCCACACTGTGCTGCACTCCCTCAGAGCTCACCCACTTATCACTGACGACCCCCTCACTTCAGCACTCCCTGATGACCAGGTCGTGCATCACTCCCTTTCTCCAACCCCTCGGACGGTGCAGCACTACGTCAGCGCTGACCCGCCAACAAGATAATGTCAGAGAGATGTACTCCCATCACATTGACCCTCTGAGACTGGAGCATTTACTAATGTTGGCCCTCTCACAGTGAAGCTCTCCGTTTAGTCCCTCTGACAGGCCGCATGCCTTTTATTACAGGTCTTTTCACAACGCACTGCCCCGTCATCATTGATTCTCTGACAGTGCAGCCCTCTGTTAATATTGAATTTGTGACAGTGCACAAGTCCATTAATATTTGCCCTCTGATAGTGCAGCCCTTCCTCAGTCCTGACTCTCTGACAATGCAGCAGTCCCCTAATTACTGTCAGAGGGTCGATACTGAGAGAATGCTGCACTGTCAGAGTCAGCTGCCCGCAGTCCTATCAGACATTCAGTATTGAAGGTATGGGAGAGGGTGAGTGTCAGTGAATTCTGCACTGCAACAGGGCCAACAGTGGTGTCCCATGGCCAGAGTGTCCATGGTAAGGAAGAACTGCAATGTCAATGTAACAGGGTCGGGACTGAGGTCAGAATTGAGACAGTACTGCAGGATTAGAGAGTCAGTGTTGTGGCTGAGGAGCACTCTGAGGTCCAGTACTGAGGGAAAGCTTCATGATCAGTGGGTCAGTTCTAAAGCTGTGCTACTTTGTCAGAGGGCCATACTAATGCAGTGCCTCATTGTAATGGGATAAGAATTGAGGGAATGTCGCACATGCATCACTAGCTCATCATTGACTGTCTAACAGTGCAGCACACTCTTAGTATTGACCTTCCAACAGTGTCGAGCAGTGTGACACATTGAGTATTAAGAGAGTACTGCACTGTCAGAGGGTCAATGATGGGAGAGTGCTGTGCTGTTGGAAGGTGTGTACTGAAAGGGAGCCGCCCTGCCAGAGGGCCTATATTAAGGCAGTGCAGCATTGTGAGAGGGTCGGCATTTAGTGCATGCTCCTGTCTCAGAGGGTCAATTTGATGGGACAACATGCCTCTGAAACTAACTTGTTGGAGTGCTGCACCGCCTGAGGGTTCGTCTGAAGGGAGTGATGCCCTGTCAGATGATGAGCTTTCCCTCATCTTTAACCGTCTGACAGTGCAGCACTCCCATAATATTAACCCGCTACCAGTGTGGCACTTGCTTACAATTGAACTTCTGACAGTGCACAAGTCCAACAAAATGATCCTCTTGAGTGTCGCACACACTCAATATTGGCCCTCCAACAGTGCAGCACTCCCTCAGGACTGACCGTCTGACATTGATACGTGGATCGTGTCGCAATCCTGTAATATTGACCCACTGACACAGCAGAACTCCCTCAATATTGTTTTTCTGACAGTATTGCACTACTGATCCTTCGGCAGTGCCCCTTGATATCAATCTTTTCACATTAGACCACTCCCTCAGCACTAACTCTCTGAATGTGCAGCACTTCTCAGGACTGATTCTGTGATATTTCAGCACTCCCACATCATTAACCCTCTGACAGTGCAGCCCTCCCTTTATATCAACCCTCCAACAGTGCAGTGTTTCCTTAATATTGGACCTCTGATTGTGTGATACTCCCTCAGTGCGAAACTCTGACAATACAGCACTCTCTCTGAAATAACTCTCTGATTAAGCACTTCCTCTGTGCTAACCCTCTGAAAATGGAGCTTCCTCTCATTACTGACCCTTTGCAGTGCCGCACTGCCTCAGTACTCACTCACCACAAGTGCAGCACTCCATTAAGAGTGATCCTCTGACAGTGTGGCACTCCCGTAATATTGGTCCACTGACTGTGTGGCACTCCCTTAATACTGACCTGCTCGCGGTGCATCACTGCTCTAATATCAAACCTGCAGCTCTCTTAGAGGGTCTGTCCTGAGCAAGTGCCCCATAGTCAGCATGTCAATTCTGAGGCAGTGCCTCTATATCAGTGAGTCAACATTGAGGTAGCTCCTGACGGTCAGAATTACGGGAGTGCCTCATATTTAGAGGGTCATTAACTGAGGGACAGCCTCATGATCAGCGGGTCGGTCTTTACGGACTGCCTTATAGCCAGTGTGTCAGTTCTGAGGCAGTGCCCTCAATGTAACAGATTTAGAAATGGGGTAGGGGGCACATGATTAGAAGGTCAGTAGTAAGCTATTGGAACTTTGTCAGAGGGTCAGTACTCAGCGAGTGCCTCATTGACATCGGGTCCATACAGAGGGTTTGCACTGAGGGAATGCTTCCTTGTCAGAGATTCAGAAGTGAGAAAGTGCCTCATTGTCAGAGGCTCATTCCTGAGGCAGTGCCTCATTGTCAGAGTGACATAATCAGATAGCACTCCCTCAATTCTAAACCTTAATACTGACCCTCTGACAATGAAGCACTGCCTCAGGACTGACCCTCTGATAATGAAGTGTTCCTCAGGATTGAACCATTGACGATGTGACTCTCCATTCGTGTTGACCTTCTGATAATGGGGTTCTCCTGAAGTACTGACCCTCTGACGGTTGTGCACTGCCTCAGTACTGACCCTCTAAATATCTGCCACTCGGTCAATTCTGACCTCCTTACGCTGAGGCATTACCTCAATACTGACTGGGGTGCAGGTCTCTGGCACAGAGTCTGTCGCTCTTGCAACGAAGGGAAGGGCGTATAGGAGGAGAGTGTTAGTCATTGGGGACTGAATAGTTAGAGGGACAGATAGAAGGCTTGTTTGGAACCGAAGAGACTCACGATTGGTGCGTTGCCTCCAGGTGCTAGGGTCCGTGTTATCTCGGATAGTGTCTTTGGGGTCCTGAAGGGAGAGGGTGACCAGCCCCAAGCCATGGTCCACATAGGTACCAACGACATAGGTAGAAAGAGGGATAGGGATGTCAGGCAAGATTTCAGGGAGCTCCGCTGGAAGCTGAGAGCTCAAACAAACGGAGTGGTTATCTCTGGTTTGTTACCCGTGCCAAGTGATAGCGAGGCAAAGAACAGGGAGAGATTTCAGCTGAACACGTGGCTGCAGGGATGCTGCAGGTGGGAGGGCTTCAGGTACATGGACAATTGGGGCTCATTCTGGGGAAGGTGGGACCTGCACAAACAGGACGGTCTCCACTTGAACCAGAGGGGCACTAATATCCTGGGCGGGAAATTTGCTAGTGCTGTTCGGGTGGATTTAAACTAGCTAAGCAAGGGGATGGAAAACTGTGGTGTAGTTTCAGTACACAGGAGAAAGAGAATAGAGAGGACATGGACAGGATCTCAGTGTCACAGGAGTGTGCTGGCAAACAGCAAGCTGAATTGAAGTGTGTCTACTTGACTGCCAGGAGTATCCGGAATAAGCGAGGTGAGCTTGCAGCATGGATAGGTACCTGGGGCTTCGATGTTGTGGCCATTACGGAGACATGGATAGAGCAGGGTCAGGAATGGATGTTGCAGGTTCCAGGGTTCAGATCTTTGAGTAAGATCAGGTAAGGTGGGAAAAAAGGGGGAGGTGTGGCTTTGTTTGTCGAGGACAGTATAACGGAGGCTGAAAAAACTTTTGAGGAGGACTGGTCTACTGAGGTGGTATGGGCTGATGTCAGAAACAGGAGAGGAGAGGCCATGCTGCTGGGAGTTTTTTAATAGGCCTCTGCAAAGTTCTAGGGATCTGAAGGAGAGGATTGGCAAAACGATTCTGGGCAGGAGTGAAAGGAACAGGGTGGTCATTATGGGA
The DNA here is from genome assembly GCF_030684315.1 of Stegostoma tigrinum. Lineage (NCBI taxonomy): Eukaryota > Metazoa > Chordata > Chondrichthyes > Orectolobiformes > Stegostomatidae > Stegostoma > Stegostoma tigrinum. Next base: position 292,889 of record NW_026728187.1, on the reverse strand, counting down.
GACTTTAACTTCCTAAGCATTGACTGGAAATGCTGTAAGTCTCGTACGTCGGATGGATGAGTTTTCGTCCAATGCACGCAGGAGCGTTTCCCGACACGGTACGTCGAAGGGCCGACAAGAGGGGAGGCCACACTGGATCTGGTACTTGACAGTGAACCAGGCCAGGTGTTTGATTTAGTGGTAGATGAGCACTTTGGAGAGAGTGACCATAATTCGGTTACGTTTAGTTTAGCGATGGAGTGGGAGAGGAACATGCCACAGGGCAAGACTTACAGATGGGGGAAGGCAATTATAATTGGGCAAGACTTAGGAGGCAAAGAATGGGGTAGCAAAATGCAGGGGATGGGGACAATCGAAATGGGGAGCTGGTTTAAGTAACAGATATTGCGTGTCCTTGATAGGTACGTCCCTGTCAGGCAGGGGTCAGTGATAAGGTAGGGGAACCGTGGTTTACTAAAGAAATTGTATCTCGTGTAAAGCAGAAGAGCGAGGTTTATGTGATGTTGAGATGAGATGGATCAGTTGATGCGATGGAGAATTACAGATGAGCAAGAAAGGATTTAAAGAGAGAGTTAAGAAGAGCACGGAGGGGTCCTGAGCAGTCATTCGCAGGTAGAATAGAGGAGAAGCGTAAAGTTTTCTCAAGGTATGTGAGGAATATAAGGATGACTGGGGTAGGAATAGGGCCAATCAAAGACAGAAGTGGGAAGTTGTGTGTGGACCGGGTAGAGATCGGAGAGGTGCGAAATGAATATTTCTCATCTGTTTTCACTGAGGAAGAGGAGAATATCGTCGAGGAGACGACTGAGATACGTGCTATTAGACTTGAAAGGATTCAGGTTAGTAAGGAGGAGATGTTATCAATTCTCGAAGGTGTGAAGCTAGATAAATCCCCTGGGCCTGAGAGGATTTTTCCGAGAATTCTCTGGAAAGCTCGGGAGGAGGTGGCGGAGCCCTTGGCTTTGATCTTTGAGTCCTCATTTGTCTGCAGGTTTAACACCAGAGGACTGGAGGATTGCAAATGTTGTGCCCTTGTTCAAGAAGGGCAGTAGAGATGAGCCAGGCAATTACAGCCAGTGAGCCTTACGTCTGTTGCAGGACAAGTTTTGGAAAGGGTTATAAGAGATCGGGTTTATAATCATCTCGGAAGCAACAATTTGATTGGAGATAGTCAACATGGATTTGTCAAGGGCAGGTCGTGTCTCACAAACCTCATGGAGATTTTGAGGAGGTGACCAAGCATGTGGATGAGAGAAGGCCAGTTGACGTAGTGTACGTGGACTTCAGTAAAGCCTTTGATAAGGTTCCACATGGTAGGCTATTGGAGAAAATACGGAGCCATGTGATTGAGGGAGATTTAGCAGTTTGGATTAGAAACTGGCTTTCGGTAAAAAGGCAACCAGTGGTGTTTGATGGAAAATATTCAGCCTGGAGTCCGGTTTCTCGTGGTGTGCCTCAAGGATCTGTTTTTGGCCCACTGCTGTTTGTCATTTTTATAAATGACTTGGACGCAGCCATAGGTGGATGGGTTAGTAAGTTTGCAAATGACACTAAAGTCGGTGGAGTGGTGGACAATGTGGAAGAATGTCGCATGTTGCAGGGAGACTTGGATCAAGTGCAAAATTGGGCGGAAAGGTGGCAAATGGAGTTCAATGTGAGGTGATTCGCTTTGGGAGGAATAATAGGAAGGTACAATACTGGGCCAATGGAAAGATTCTTGGTAGTGCGGATGTGCAGAGGGACCTTGGCGTCCATGTGCATAGATCTCTGAAAGTTGCCACCCATGTTGATAGTGCTGTGAAGAAGGCAAAGGGTGTGTTAGACTTTATTGGTAGAGTTCCAGAGCCGTGATGTCATGCTGCAACTGCACAAAACGCTCGTGCGACCTGTTCTGGTCGCTCCATTGCGGGACGAATTCGGAAGCATTGGAAAAGGAGCAGAGGAGATTTACCAGGATGTTGCCTGGTCTGGAGTGAAGGTCTTATGAGAGAAGGCTGAGCGACTCGAGTCTGTCCTCATTAGAGAGAAGAAGGCTAAGAGGGCCTTTAATAGAAACATACAAGACGATCAGAGAAAGATGAGTCAGGGTGGACGGTGAGAGTCTTTTTCCTAGGATGATGATGTTGGCTTGTACGAGGGGGCTCAGCTACAAATTGAGGGGTGATGGATTGAAGACAGATGTCAGAGGCAGGTTCTTTACCCAGAGAGTGGTAAGGGCGTGGAATGCCCTGCCTACCAATGCAGTTAACTCAGCCACATTCAGGGCATTTGAACAGTCCTTGGATAAGCATATAGATGATGATGGGATAGTGTGAGGGAACGGGCTTAGATTAGTTCGCAGGTTGGTGCAACATGGAGGGCCGAAGGACCTGTTCTGCACTGTATTTTTCTATGTTCGCAGATGACACTAAAATGAGTGAGAGAGTAAAGTCTGAAGAGGACGATGAAAATCTGCGGAAGGATGCAGAAAGTTCAAGTGAATGGACAAGGGCCTAGCAGATGGAGTCCAATGATGGTAGATGTGAGGGTATCCATTTTGGTAGCAATTATGGAAAAATGGAGTCTTGCTGAAATGGTGAAAAATTGTAGCATGCTGCTCCGAGAGGGAGCTGGGCAGCCTTGTGTCTGAATCAGGTAGTTTGCAGATGCGGCTGGTAATTGAGACAGCAAATGGAATAGTGTCCTTCATTGCGAGAGTGATGCAGTTTAAAAATCGGGAGGGTATGCTACAGTTGTTTTGGGTGCTGGTGAGGCTTGGTGTGGAGTAGTTTGTACAGTTTTAGTCTCCTCACTTGAGAAAGGATGAACTGGCACTGGAGGGGGTGCAAAGGAGGTTCACGAGGTTGATTCCAGAATTAAAAATGTTGCTGTGTGGGGAGAGATGCGGTAGACTAGGATTGCAGTCACTGGAATTTAGAAGAATGAGGGGTGATCGAATAGAAACTTTTAAAATTATGCAACAAATGGATCGGAAATTGTTTCCACTGATGGGCGAAATTCCAACTCGGGGGCACAGCCTCAAAATAAGTGTGAACAGATTTAAAACTGAGTTGAGGATGAGCTTCTTCATCCAAAGGGTTGTGAATCTGTGGAATTCTCTGCCCACTGAAACAGTTGAGGTTCTCTTGTTGAATGTTTTGAAAGGCAAAACAGATAGATCTTTGAACAGGAAAGGAATTGAGGGTTATGGTGAATGGGAGGGTAAGTGGAGCTGAGTCCACAAAAAAGATCAGCGGAACGAGCTGGAAGAGACAGATGGCCTACTCCTGTTTTATTTCTTATGTCCGTACGTCCTTAGATTGCCATCCTTGTCATTCCTCCTTCCCTGGAATAGGCCAGTTCTGAACTGAAGAGTAGGTCTTTGAATAACTCCCACCTATCAAATGTTGACTTGTTCAATAAAAGCTCCTCCCAATTAATACTGCTCAGCTCCTACCTAACACTGATGTAATTTTCCCTCCCCCAATTTCGTCCCTTCCCACAAGGTCCTGATTATCCATGGCTGTCTTAAAATGTAAGGAGATGCGATCGCCCATTTAAGAAGCTCCTGGTTCACTGTTTTTCCCAAGTGGGAATCAGCTACAGGCTTTCTTGTTCCACGATGGGGGAGGAAATGGCCTAGTGGTATTATTGCTGGACTGTTAATTAAGAGACTGAGATAACATTCTGGGGACCTGTGTTCAAATCCCAGCACAGCAGATGGTGGAATTTGAATTCAATATAAAAGAAAATCATGAATTAAGAATATAATGATGACCATGAATTCATTGCCAAATGTCAGAAAAACTCACCTGGTTCACTGATGTGCTTTAGGGAAGGAAACTGCCACCCTTACATGATCTGGCCCACATGTGACTGCAGACCCACAGCAATATGATTGACTTTGAACTGTCCCCTGGGCAATTAGGGATGGACAATAAACACTGCGTAGCTGGGGATGTCCTCCTCCCATGAACAAATAAATAAAATTGGATTCTACATCTTCCGATCCAAGATCGTTTCTTGCTCTCATACTAACTTCTTTGCGAACAGTCACTTTCCCTCCTGCCTGTCTTTTTGGAATGTCGTATAGCCCTGCGCACTTAGCTCCAGTGTTGATCTCCTTGTAACCATGTCTTTGGAATAGCTAGAAAATCATGCCCGTCAACCTAGAAATGTGCTATTAATTTGTTGATTTTGTTCTGAATACAATGAGCACGCAAGCAAAGAGCCATGAATTTAGCTTTATCACTTGATTTCACCTCTTGTCACTATTTACAGCTGTTTTCTGTTTGTACATGCTGTCTTTTCCAGTACCACGCTGAGTATTGTTATCCCGATAGTTCTTTCGTCTCAGTCCGTGTGTATTCCTGGGCGAATGTGCTCGTGTGGTCTCAGGAGTTGTGGAGGTCACGGCTCTGGGACAGCCGTTTCATCGCCCTGTGCTGCAGGTAAGAAGAAAAGAAAATCTCTTGCTCTGAGCTCTGCAAACCAGGGCAATGTCAAAAGGGAAACAGGGTCAAAAGAATTTCAACAAGAATCTCAAAATTAACTGCTGAATTCATATCAACATTACGGGGATCGCCCAACTTAGTGGCCACAACATCCCACTTTCTATTCTTCACAAACAATCCAAAGGCTGAAGTATCCGTATCCCTCTTAACTTTTATGGTTTTTGAGCTAATTTCTTGTTTCTAACTTGTGCATATTTGTGGTGCCTTATGACTTCTTGCATTTAGCAATTGATAAACTCACTCTCTCACGAGTTCAGGAGAAGCCAGTTTTATAGAATCCCCAGTGTGGAAACAGGCCACTCAGTTCAACAAGCCCACAGCAACCCTCCAAAGAGCATTCCACCTAGACCCATCCCCATTCCCCTACTCTATCCCTGTCAGCCTGCATTTCCCATGGCTAATGTACCTAACCTACACATCCGTGGGCACTGTGGGTAATTCAGCATTGCCAATCCACCTAACCTGCACATCTCTGGACTGTGGGAGGAAACCAGAGCACCCAGCAGAAACCCACACAGACAAGGGGAGAATGTGCAAACTCCACACAGACAGTCATCCGAGGCTGGAATGGAACTGGGGTCCCTGGTGCTGTGAGGTAGCGTTACTAACTACTGAGTCACCGTGTCACCCTGAGTTATCTTGACTCCTTCTGAAACATAGGAAGGTATCCACAAGACAAAGATCCTTTTTAATCAGCTTAATTCGTACCAACTGAGGTGGATCTAGTTGGGTGTGTAAAGAAGGGGAGTCTTTCACGAGGGAACTTAACAATTTGGGAGACTCAGTCACCGAGGGAGCCTGACCCGAAGACTGGTCAAAACAATAATGATTCGATATGAATTAGTTAGAATGCAGCTGTTAACAGTAATCCTCCATCCCGATGTGGGAGCGAGATT
>NW_026728187.1:252500-282500 GCF_030684315.1 Stegostoma tigrinum | reverse complement strand
GACTTGAGTGTCATCTGCAAACTTACTAACCGATCTACCAATGCCTCCGTCCAAGTCATTTATAAAAATGACAAACAGCAGTGGTCCCAAAACAGATCCTTGAGACAAATCAGTAGTAACCAGACTCCAGGCTGAATATTTTCTATCAACCACCACTGGTTGCCTCCTTAGCCAAAGCCAGTTTCTAATCCAACCTGCTAAATCTCCCTCAATCCCATGTCTCCATGTTTTCTCCAATAGCCTACCATGTGGAACCTTATCGAAGGCTTTACTGAAGTCCATGTCCACCACGTCAACTGCCCGACCCTCATCCACGTGCTTGGTCACCTTCCAAAATTAGTCAGAGGCTTGTGAGATACGACCTGCCCTTGACAAATCCATGTTGACTTTCATCAAATTGGTGCTTGCTCGATGATTATAAATCCTATCTCTTATAATCCTTTCCAAAACTTTTCCTGCAACAGACGGAAGGCTCACTGGGTTTATAATTACCTGGGTCATCTCTACTGCCCTCTTTGAACAAGGGCACAACATTTGCAACCCTCCAGCCTTCTGGTACTAAACCTGTAGACAATGAGGATTCAAAGATCAAGGCCAAAGGCTCCGCCACCTCCTCGGTAGCCTCCCAGAGAATCTGAAAGTTTCGAAGGATGCTGCGTTGTATCCGGAGGTTGGTGGGGTGGTACGTTAGGACGAGGGAGACTTTGTTTTGGTTGTTGTTGCGGGGTGGGGTGAGAGGGATTTGTTGCAGGAAATGCTGGAGACACGGTCGAGGGCGTTATCAACCACAGAGCGGGGCAAGTTGTGGTCCTTGAAAAATGAGGACATCTGAGATATACGGGAATAGAATACCTCATCCTGGGAGTGCAGATGCAGAGGCAAAGGAATGGGGAATAGGGGATGAATTGTTGCAGGAATATGGTGGGAGGAGGTGTAATCTTGGCAGCTGTGGGAATTGGTGGAGTTGAAATGGATATTTGTTTCTCAGTGGTTGGAAATAGAGTGGTCCAGGTAGGAGAGAGAGGTATCAGAGATTGTCCAGGTTAACTTCGAGTTCGGGAGGAAGGTGTTGGTGAAGCGGATGAACTGTTAGAGCCCCTTGTGGGAACACGAGGCGGTGCCGATACAGTCATCAATGTAACGGAGGAAGAGGTGGGGTTGAGGGCCAGTGTAGGTACAGAAGAGGGAGCGTTCCATGTAACCTACAAAGAGGCAGGCATAGCTTGGGCCCATTTGGCTACCCTGGCCACCCCCTTTGTCTGTAGGAAGTGGGAGGAATTGAAAGAGAAACTGTTGAGGGTTGTTCATGGACCGGAACTTGCCCCTCCTCAGTGGTCAAAAACGCCCTCGACCGTGTCACCCGCGTTTCCCACAACTCATCCCTCACACCCGCACCCCATAATAACTACCAAAACAGTGTCGTCCTCGCCCTCACGTACCACCCCACCGACATCCGGATTCAATGCGTCGTCCTCCGACCCTTCTGCCAGCTGCAATCCGACCCCACCACCAAAGACATTTTTCCCACCACCCTTAGGTGACCCCCTTATCCGCTCCACACTCCCCTCTAGCACTCCCTACACCCAGCACTTTTCCCTGCATATCCATAAATGTTGTCATCACAACGTTTAAAATTCACTGGTCCCGATACCTCCCCCCTCACCCCCATCCCAGGCCCCAGGAAGAATTTCCTCATCAAACAGATGTTTACCTGCACATCTGCTAATGTGGTAGACTGTATCCACTGTTGCCATTGTGGCCCCCTCTACATCGGGGAAACCAAACAGAGGTTTGGGGACCGCTTCACCTGTTCTCAGTTTGCACTAAAGAACTGCACCTCCCAGTCGCGAACTGTTTCGACTCTCCCTACCAATCCTCAGGTAACATGTCCATCCTGGGCCTCCTGCAGTGCCACAACGATGCCACCTGAAGGTTGCAGGAGCAGCACCTCATATTGCGCTTGGGAACCCTGCACTCCATGGTATCAATGTGGACTTCACAAGCTTCAAAATCACCCCTCGCCCTCCCGCATCCCAAAACCAGCCCACCTATCCCATCCTGCCACCTCAAACCCCACCCCCATTTCCTACCTCCTAACCTCTTCCCGCCCCGGAGACCTGTTCGTCCTCCCCGGACTGGCCTCTCCCCTCCCTCAGCTCTGCTGGCTCCATCCCCACCTCTTTAACTTGTCTGTCTCCTCTCCACCTATCTTCTCCTCTATGCATCTTTGATCCGCCTCCCCCCTTCTCACTATTTATTTCAGAACTCTCTCCCCCTCCCCCTTTTCTGATGAAAGGCCTAGGCCCAATGTGTCAGCTTTTGTGCTCCTCAGATGCTGCTTGGCCTGCTGTGTTCATCCAGCTGCACACTTTGTTATCTTGACCAAGAGTGTTCGAGGCAAGTAAACATAGAACATAGAACAGTACAGCACAGAACAGGCCCTTCAGCCCACAATGTTGTGCCGACCATTGATCCTCATGTATGCACCCTCAAATTTCTGTGACCATATACATGTCCAGCAGTCTCTTAAATGACCCCAATGACCTTGCTTCCACACCTGCTGCTGGCAACGCATTCCATGCTCTCACAACTCTCTGCGGAAAGAACCTGCCTCTGACATTCCCTCTATACTTTCCACCAACCAGCTTACAACTATGACCCCTCGTGCTAGCCATTTCTACCCTGGGAAATAGTCTCTGGCTATCAAGTCTATCTATGCCTCTCATTATGCGTTTATAAAGTCAATGTCAGTGCTGTGTTGTCATGATAATCAGGCAACGCAACAGGAATGTACAAAAGGTGACATCTCAGGTCAGACTCTGACTTGTAGTTTCGAGGCTTGTGTTCAGAATCTGTCTTAGAGTTTTAACCTTTATTTCAAAAGCAAGAATTTATAAGATACCACACTGACTGTAACTACAAGTTGTGTGTTTCTTCAACAAAATATCTGCAAACCAACAAACATCCTGGATGAAGACTTATTATCTGACACTCCACTCACACCAGTTGTATGATGTTTTGATCTGTCTGCTTATGAATTGTGTGACTGTGTGTTTTCCTCCCTGACCGCACCTGATGAAGGGACTGCACTCCCAAAGCTTGTGTGATTTCAAATAAACGTGTCAGATTATAACCTGATGTCATGTGACTTCTGACTTTGTCTATCCTAGTCCAACACCAGCACCTCCACATTATAACTGTTTGGTACCAAGTCAGTGCAACAGGTACATATCGAACATTTGACTTCGGAAGAATGCCGAGTGCTGAAAAGTTCATTAATAACAAAGGATTTCTTCATTATGCCATCTATCGTAACATGCTGCGTCTCACAGTCACAATGAAAGGATGGCCACTTGAATTTAGCAGGGCCAAGAACAGTTATGGACATTTTTAGCATGGGAGGAGGCCATTCAACCTATTTTAACTGTCCCAGCTCTCTCCCAGCGCAACAAAATTAATCCTTCTCTCGAACTCATTCCACATATTTCACAGAATTGAAATATATAGGTACATACTTAAGAGATTTTAACATCAAGTGAGCAGTTCTCGCACTTCACCTTGTCACTAAAAATGGAAAACGTGACTTGCAAGGAGTGGGTCTTTATTTTGTTCTGTTTTGATGATGAAGCAGATGCAAGTCCAAGTGCTGGAACTGGCGTCTTGAACTTAGCAACTGTTCAATGTGTATAAAATGAATTCTGTGCACATCTACTAAAAGCAGTTTTATGGAAGGAAAAGGCACCAAAGAAGATTTGGTGTATTGTGCTTGATGCTATGATACTCCAACCTGTGAAAACAGAACTCTACAACTGTGAGTGTTGAGTTCTGAGAGGGTGCTCTCTTGTTTGAATGTACATTGCTAAGCCTAGGCCTATTTTCCCAACAGCAAAATTGGTAATCCAGCAAGAAATGGATATTTCTCACATTTGTTGGCTGTAAGTGTCTGTTTAAAGTTTGAGTACAGTTTCCTTATATACAGGTGCTTAACCTGCTTTTACAGTTGGAACATTTGTTGTGCCAATGAAAATTTTTTGAATGGTTTCACCTCCAATTTTCCTCTTTATACATATTTGGTATTTTTTTCAGGGTCAGGACTATCTTCAAAATCTGAGATTGGGTTTTGAAAGACAGCAGTCTTTGTTTTGGAGAGATAATGGGAACTGCAGATGCTGGAGAATGCGAGATAACAACGTGTGGAGCTGGATGAAGACAGCAGGCCAAGCAGCATCTGAGGAGCACAAAAGCTGACGTTTCGGGCCGAGAACCTTCTTCAGAAAATGGGGAGGGGGTGCGGGTTCTGAAATAAATAGGGAGAGAGGGGGAGGCGGATGGAAGATGGATGGAGGAGAAGATAGGTGGAGAGGAGAGTATGGGTAGGGAGGCAGGGAGGGGATAGGTCAGTCTGGGGAGGCCGGACAGGTCAAGGGAGCGGGATGAGGGGAAATAGGGGTGCGGTATGAGGTGGGAGGGGCGATGGGTGAGAGGAAGAATAGGTTAGGGAGGCGGAGACGAGCTGGGCTGGTTTTGGGATGCAGTGGCAGGAAAGGAGATTTGGAAGCTTGTGAAATCCACACTGATAGCATTGGGCTGCAGGGTTCCCAAGCAGAATATGATTTGCTGTTCCTGCAACCTTGGGGTGGCGTCATTATGGCACTGCAGGAGGCCCAGGTTGGACATGTCCTCTCCGGAATGGGAGGGGGAGTTGAAATGGTTAGTGCGGTTGTGCGGTTGTTGATTGCAAACTGAGCGTAGGTGTTCTGAAAAGCGGTCCCCAAGCCTCTGCATCGTTTCCCCAATGTAGAGCAAGCCACAACGGGGACAGCGGATGTTTTGGATATTTCTTAAGCATTGATTTTCATTCAGAGTTGGTTGGATTTTGCTGAAGCAATAGACATAACTCACTATGACGTAGACAATGTCAGAGTTAATGTTTCGCGTCCTGTGACCCTTCCTCAGATCTCACTCTTCACTGATGCTGCCAGACCTGCTGAGCTTTTCCAGCAACTTCTGCTTTTGTTGCTGATTTACAGTGCCCACAGTTCTTTTGTTTTTTACGACACAGACAAAACTTGATCTCTGCAGGAAGCATGAGGCTGCATTCTCCAACTTCCCTGCCTTTTTGTAATATAATATTGTCTTTTAAGGACAGAAGTGGCTTTTTTTGTTTGTTTTAACTTCCGCACATACTTTCTATGCAGGTTAAAAGTCTACACCTTTTCAGTTCTCTGCTGCATAATGAAGACTTGGAACAATTTTTTTTTATAAAGTAGAAAATCAGTGTGGTTCGTTTTCCAAAATGTGATTTGTAAGTGCAACACTTAACAGTGTGTTCATCAAACTATTGTTTCCTTTGATCTTTGTGTTGCAGAAATTTCTAGAATCATTTCATATATATTTTTCTTGATATATTTTAGCAGCTTTCCTGGAGCAAATCTGTTTTCCTTCGGATGAGACGACTTTCAGACATACTCCCTTTATTATGAGATTTAATTGCGGTAAAATGAGGAGGATTTTTATTCACTGAGACACACATGACTATATGTTGAAAGCATTGGAAAAAGCGTTCTGTTCGGACTGTCATGTTATCTGGTGTTTGTACCAGGCTTTCTGATTAAATGCAAGTGATTAAGGATGCTACTGATGCCACATGTTATTTCAAGAAGAAATGAACATACAAGTAAGGATTTTATGCCACATTTATACATAGCATGGGCCATGCAGCATGGATGCAGTGACTGAGTGAAATGGGATGCAGTGACTGAGTGAAATGGGATGCAGTGACTGAGTGAAATGCTCACAGCGAATTGCCCCCTCCATCCTGACCCGCTCACAGCGACTTGCCCCTGCAGTCCTGACCTGCTCACAGCGACTTCTCTCTGCAGACCTGACCCGCTCACAGCGACTCGCCCCTTCAGTCCTGTCCCAATCACAAGGACTTGCCCTCTCCGTCCTTACCCGCTCACAGTGACTTGCCCCTGCAGTCCTGACCCCCTCACAGTGACCTGCCCCCTCACTCCTGACCCGGTCTACATTGAGGAAACCAAGCAGAGGCTTGGGGACCGCTTTGCAGAACACCTCCACTCGGTTCGCAACAAACAAAAGCACTTCCCAGTCGCGAACCATTTTAACTCCCACTCCCATTCCTTAGACGACATGTCCATCATGGGCCTCCTGCAGTGCCACAATAATGCCACCCGAAGGTTGCAAGAACAGCAACTCATAATCCACTTGGGGACCCTGCAACCCAATGGTATCCATGTGGACTTCACCAGCTTCAAAATCTCCCCTTCCCCAACTGCATCCCAAAACCAGCCCAGTTCTTCCCCTCCCCCTACTGCATCACACAACCAGCCCAGCTGTTCCCTTCCCCCGACTGCATCCCAAAACCAGCCCAGCCTGTCTCCGCCTCCCTAACATGTTGTTCCTCTCACCCATCCCTTCCTCCCACCTCAAGCCACGCCTCATCCTGCCTCCTTGACCTGCCTGTCTTCCCTGGACTGACCTATGCCCTCCCTACCTCCTCACCTGTACTCTCCTCCCTACCTATCTTGTTTTCTCTCCATCTTCGGTCCGCATCCCCCCCCCTCCCTATTTATTCCAGTTCCCTCTCCCATCCCCCTCTCTGATGAAGGGTCTAGGCCCAAAATGTCAGCTTTTGTGCTCCTGAGATGCTGCTTGGCCTGCTGTGTTCATCCAGCTCCACACTTTGTTATCTTGGATTCTCCAGCTTCTGCAGTTCCCATTATCAGTGGCATTTTTCTCTTCATCAAAGTTTGTGCAAAAGCAACACGATATGGGGCGGCACGGTGGCTCAGCGGTTAGCACTGCAGCCTCACAGCACTGGGGACCCAGGTTCAATTCCAGCCTCAGGCAACTATCTGTGTGGAATTTGCACCTTGTCCCTGTGTCTGCATGGGTTTCCACCAGGTGCTCCGGTCTCCTCCCACAGTCCAAAGATGTGCACGCTAGGTGGATTGGCCATGCTAAATTGCCCGTAGTGTTCAGGGGCGTGGGTCTGGGTGGGATGCTCCAAGGTTTGGTGTGCACTTGTTGGGCCAAAGGGCCTGTATCCACACTGTAGGGAATCTAAACAAACCTGTTCCCACATCTCCATGTTATAACCCTGCTGATCACTGCACACAGAGATGTTTGATAACAAAAGGATAACAATAATATTCAAACCTAGTGCTGGAGATGTATTTTAAATACACGGAGGCCAGTGTCGATCTCCAATTCAACTTTTATTTACAAATGAACTGTCTTCAACTTTAGCACTGCCTCATTCAGAGATAGTTGCCAGGGTGTCAGCATCTCTGATGCTCACACTTCTTATCTGTCAGCCAGGGCTCCCTGATTTGGGCTGTTAATATGGAACAATCGGGCAACTCATATTCTGTGAGGTTCAACTGGCCGACCTGGTCACAAACCAGCGCCGTGTGTTCATCGAAAATCAAACGTACCAGAAAGATACCATTCCATACCAGTGTAAAGGAAGGCATGAGGCTAAACTGGGGAGGGAAGGGAACTGCTTATTGGGGGTGGCCCAGAGAGTAAAAGAAAATCGAATGGGAAGAAGACCATTTGAGACTGAGGGAGAGAGATGTAATTGCCTGAATGAGGCATTCCAATTGCGAAATGGATTTTTGTGTATACACCATGTTCAGTTTCCCCGATCTTCATCTGTACTCCTCTTTAAATCATTAGTATCTGAAATTTCTGTATCATTTCCAAATGTTCTGTCTCTATTGTTATGCTGTTGGAATTGGTTGAACTGCAGAGATATTATTTATTTGCACAAATGTGTTCAGTGAAATGAGTTTAATGCTATATATGTATTATTCTTCCTGATTCTATTGTACGCATACAAATTAAAGTTAGTTCCACTTTTGAACAACAAACTGCTTTTAGATGTCTGATGTATCTCATTTGCCTGCCACTTACTCTTGTTGATGAGTTGTGTTTCTGTTTGGTGAAGAAATATGAATGAGCTGGAGCACTAATGGCAATGCCCAATGTGGTAATCTTCCAACATTGCAGCTGGAAGGTGGGGCAGGAAGGGGGATGGGTTTCACAAGCACTATCACAGAAGGAAATGCAGAGACAGGTGATGTATGTGGCAGCACCGAGACAGTGAGGAGAATGAAATGCAATGAAAGGGGAATCTGGCTGTAGTCTCAAAGGCACGGGCTGAAGGGAAGAGGACAGAAAGGATTCACTCAGAGGAAGAGAAGATCAGACGAGACTGACTGTGAAACAGGCAGTAATCATTGGCAAGTTACTGATAGGAGGGTGAATCAATCGGGCTCACTTTAAGACTGTTTACAGTTACCATATAGTTTGTGGGAGCTGTGCAGATCAGGCCAGGCTCATATAGAAACGCTTCCCGGAGTAATTAACATGGAGACCCCACTGGGAAAGAGTGAGGGGTTGGCCGTCCTGCTTCCACTGCTGCTGGTGATGTCCAGGCCAGTCATTCTGGCCAGAGACTTCAGCTGCATCATCGGCACGAATGAACAATATGGAGGGTATGACAGTGAACTGGACTCGATGTCCAGATTTCTGATGGAAACGGTTAAAGTTGCCAAGCTGCATAACATCTTCAGCACCCCTGCAGACTGAGCATAGAGTAGAAACGCCTGGTCATAGCCAGACGGGTCTATACACCCATTGGATAGATTTCCTGTTTGCGCCCACACGTCCTCGATCACATCCATTGAAGTCAAGCCGGTGTTCTTCTCTGACTACTGCCTCCTGCTGGCTGACTGTCACCTACAGGATGACCAGCGGGCTGGCAAGGGAACATGGAAGCTGACCCCAGAAAAACATTTAGTAGCTCAAAAGAGAGCACACGGGTTGGAGAACGATGAAGACCCTTTTTGCACTTGGTGGGAGGCAGTCAAAGCGAACACCAAGAAGTTCTTTGTCCTGAAAAGTGTTCAGAAGGTGAGAGAGAGTTGGGCAAAACTGTTCAAACTCCAGAAACCCGTGCAAAACCTACTCTTACTACAGACAATCTGGTCAATGTCACGAAGGAGCCCCAGGAGGTGTGGAGGCAGGAAGCCCCACTCTCTGCCTTGGAGGCCTCCAAGATAATCTTGCGGTTCAGGGTCTGCACTGTGGAGCAAGAGAGAATAACAGTCAGAGACAGACAGCACTGAAACAGACCGTTTGGTCCAACTTGTTCATGCTGACTCGATATCCTAAATAAATGTAGTCCCATTTGCCAGCATTTGGCCCATATCCCTCTAAACTCTTCCTATTCATTTTCCCATCCAGATGGCTTTTAAATGTTGAAATTGGACCAGCTTCCAATCCTCTCTCTAGCAGCTCATTTCATACATACACCACCCTCTGCATGAAAATAATGTACCTTAAATCCCTTTTAGATCTTTCCCCTGTTACTTTAAACCTCTGCCCTCCAGTTATGGACTCTCCCACCCCAGGGAACAGACAATGTCTATAAACCCTATCCATGCCTCTCAGGCTGTTACTAATCTCTATCAGGTCATCCCTCAGCCTTTGATGCTCCAGGGAAAATAGACCCAGTCTGTTCAGCCTTGTCCTTGAGCTTTAACCCTCCAACCCAGTCACCATCCTTGTAAATCTTTTCTGAACCCTTTCCGGTTTCACAACATCCTTCCCACAGCAGGGAGACTGGAATTAGATACAGTATTCCAATGGAGGCCAAATCAGTGCCCTTTAAAGCTGCATGTGACCGAATGAGATGTGTTCACATTCCGTCTTCTTGAAGATGCTAAAGGAGAGCTCTGTGCTCAGCAGCCTGAAGGATGAACATAGCTCGATAAGTTTGTCTCAATCTGACATCCTGAAGCTCAGCAAATCCTTTTAAGCCAGTCCGTATGACACTCTGACCACAGCCAGCGCAATGACACCCAGACATTCCTGTCCTCGATCCTGGGGTTCCAAGACAACACCAAGCAGGAGAGCCTGGACCGACCATTATCTCTGGATGAGCTGGAGAAGGCCTTCGAGTCCTTAGAAAAGAATAAAACTCTGGGAAGTGATGCCTTTCCAGCCGAGTTGTATTCAGCTCTTTGGGAGTTGATTGGCCAGGGCCTGCTGGAGCTGTACGACAGCATGCTTCTGTCAGGTGCTATGCACAAATCCATGAGGAATGGTATCATCACCCTGACCTGCAAGTGGAAGGGATTGAGGGAGGAAGTTAGAAAGCAGCGACCAATATAATTGGCGAATGTAGCCTACAAAATCCTGTCTCAGTCATTTGTAACTGGGTCAGGTCTGCTCTGCGATTGGTGACTGACCCTGACCAAACCTGTGCTGCAGCGGACAGGACGATTTCTGAGAGCCTCGTGCTCCTAGGGATACGATCACCGGCAGGCAGAACAGAGGGGTGGATACCTGTCTCATCAGCCTGGACCAAGAGAAGGCCTTTGGCAGGATATTGCAGACCAACATGTGGGATGTGCTTTATAAAATGGGCTTTGGGGAGAGAATCTGCAATTGGGCCTGACAGATCTACACCGACATCATCAGCGCAGTCTCAATCTGCGTATGGGAATCACAGAGCTTACCCATCAGATCCAGGGTCTGGCAGGGCTGCCCACTCTATCGAGCCCTTTGCTGAGTCCATCAGTAAGGATGTGAGCCTGAGAAGTGTGATTATTCCAGGTAGAGCGGGCCTGCAGGTCAAAGCGTCCCTGTACGATAACGATGTCACCAATCTCTGCTCAGCCCCAGTGTCAGTGCGCAGGTTCATGAGCATCTGTGACCCTTTCAAACTGGCCTCGGGAGCCACGGTAAATCGAGACAAGATTGAGGCCATGTTATTTGGGATCTGGCCTGAATGATCCTTCATTCCCTTCACCGTCAGGGCAGATTACCCAAAAGTGCTGGGCACACAGTTCAGAGAGCCTGGGGCGTGCAGAAAGCCTTGGGAGGTGCACATTGTGGGTAAAATCCTGGTCATCAGGTGTGAGGCACTCTCTCTGTTGTTGTTCATGGCACAGTTCTGGCCCATCACCCACACTGCACTGTTTCCCTCATCCGAGCCATCTTCCATTCCTACTGGAAGCCGAAGATAGACCGTGTCTGCAACAACTCCATGTACTAAGCTCTGACTAAGTGGGGGAAGAACGTACCCAATGTCACCCTCATCCTGATGTCCACCTTGTTGTGCATTAAGCTGTGTGTAGACTCTCAGGACGCAAAGACCAAGTGTCACTATGTACTGAGGTACGACCTGATCCCAGTGTTGCGAACGAAGGGACTGGCCTCTCTGCCACGGAAAGCTCCAAGTATTTGGACCGTTCTATAACATATGTCCTTTGTTGTGAAATTTGCAAAGAAACAAACCTCTGACCGCCAGTCCATCAGGTAGTGGTCAGCACGCAGCGTGCTCGAGACCCTGTGGGAAAAGGAGAGGCTGGATCCTGTCGTGTAGTTCCCAGAGCAGACTGACAAAGTCATTTGGTACAATGTGTCATCATCAGAACTTTCCAACAAACCACAAAACATAGATTGGCGGGTGGTGAGAAGGGCACGACCTGTCAGATTGTTTATGTGCACCTTGTTGGCCTGTGCCACAGTACACTGCCCTGGAAGTGGCTGTGGGTGAAACCCGAAACATCAGCTTTCCTGCTGCTCTGATGCTGCCTGTCGTGCTGTGTTCATCCAGCCCACACCTAGTTATCGCAGACTCCAGCATGAGCAGTTCCTACTCTCTCTCGGCTCAGTGTGAGACCTTTTACAGTTACCGTATAGTTACAGGGAGTGTGTGGATGAGGCCAGGCTCAATGTTTACCTTCAGCAAAAAGTTATTGGGAGGTGCACGGATGAGGACAGACTTGCTGTGAGACTGTTCACAGTCACCGTATAGTAAGTCGGAAGCATGGAGATGAGGCCAGGCCCACTGTGATACTGTTTACAATCACTGTTTAGTTTCTGGGAGGAGTGTAAATAAGGCCATGCTCGGTGTGAGACTGTTTTGTGTCCCTGTATAATTACTGGAGGTGTGTCAATGAGGTGAGGGCAATTGTCAGACCGTTTACAGTCAGGTAGGACTTCCTGTGAGTTGTGCGAATGAGGCCAGGGCCACTGTGAGACCATTTACAGTCACCGCATCATGACGCGGAAGCGTGTAGATGCTGCCAGGCTCCCTGTCAGTAGCCAGGTGGTGTGTCCACGAGGCATAACTGGGATGCACTAAAAGCTTGGGGCATAACTGGGACGATGGGGCTGCTGCTGCCGAGGCACAGTCGGGAAGGACCACTGTCTGAGGTTTTCCTGCTGAAGGTAAATGAGGGTCCACTCAGTTATCGGACCCTCCCCGTGTCTCACATGTATGTAAATATTTTTGTTGTATGTCTCAGAGAGGTCTTTGGTTCATTGGGTGGAGCCAAAGTCCAATGCTTTATTTGTTTATTTGATATGCAGCTGGACAGAACGCAACTGCAGTTGTGACATTGTACATATACAAAGAGATTTCTTGTGAAAAAGGTGTATTTTTCAAATCAGAAATGTGACTGGGAGGAGTGTGGATGAGCCCAGGCTCACTGTGGGTCTGGTTACGGTCACCACATTGTCACTAAGATGTGTGTATATGAGGCATGGCTGGCTGTGAGACTGTGAAAAATCACTAATTAATAATAGTTTGTTTCTTCAATTATTTGTTGGATGTGTGTGTCACTGACTGGTCCAGCATTTATTGCCCATCCCTAATTGCCCTGGAGATGTTGGTGGTGAGCTGCCTTCTCGAACCGCTGCAGTTCGCCTGCTGTGGGTTGCCCCCACAGTGCCATGAGGGAGGGAATTCCCATCTTTTGAACAGTCGCAGTGAAGGATTCCGGATATATTTCTAAATCAGAATCACGAGTGGCTTGGAGTGGGATTGAAGGAGGTGTTCCCATGTACTTGATGCCCTTGTCGTTCGAGATGGAAGCTGTCATGGGTTTGGAAGGTACTGCATGAGGAGCTTTGGCGAATTTCTGCCATGCATCTTGTAGATCGTACACAGTGCTGCTGAGGCCGCTCATCATTGGTGGTGGAGGGAGTGGATGATTGTCGATATCGTGTCAGTCAACTGGGCTGCTTTGTCCTGGATGGAGTCAAGCTTCTTGCATGTTGTTACAGCTGCAGCCATCCTGGTAAATGGGGAGCGTTCCATCACAGTCCTGACTTATGCCTTGTAGACAGTGGACACGTTCTGGGGAATCAGGAGGTGGGTTAGTCGCCGCAGCATTCCTCACCTCTGACCTGCTCTTGTAGTCACTGTGTTTATGTGGTGAGTCTGGTTCAGTTTTTGTTCAAAGCTCACCCCCACGACGGTGACAGTGTGGGATGCAGTGAATGTAACAAATTGTTTGTCGGGAGGGGGGCGGGGTTGTCTCTTGTTGGTGACGGTCATTGCCTGGTATTTCTGTGGTGTGAATGTAACTTCCACTTGTCTGACCAAGCCTGGGTATTGCCCAGATCCAGTTGCATTTGGACAAGGACTGCTTCAGGATCTGAGGAATCATGAATGATGCTGAACATTGTGCAATCATCAGGAACATCCCAACTTCTGGCCTTATGAAGAATGCAAGTTCATTGATGAAGCAGCTGAAGATGGTTATATCTCGGACACTGCCCCGAGAAACTCCTGCAGGGATCCCCTGGAGCTAAGATATCTGACCTCCAATAAGATCATTCATTTTCCTGCGTGCCAGGTATGACTCCAGCAAGTGGAGAATTTGTCCCCTTATACCCATTGAGTCCAGTTTTGCTCGGGCTTCTTGATGCCACACTTGGTCAAATGTAGTCTTGTTGTAAAGGGCTGGAGCTCTCACTTCCCCTCTGGAATGCAGCTGTGTTGTCCA
Organism: Stegostoma tigrinum; assembly: GCF_030684315.1. Classification (NCBI taxonomy): domain Eukaryota; kingdom Metazoa; phylum Chordata; class Chondrichthyes; order Orectolobiformes; family Stegostomatidae; genus Stegostoma; species Stegostoma tigrinum. The sequence continues at coordinate 268,665 of NW_026728187.1, read as the reverse complement.
TGTTTGAACCAAGGCTGTAATGAGGTCAGGAGCTGAGCTGCCCTGACAACCCAAACTGGCCGTCGCTGAGCAGGTGCTGCTTGATAACAATGTTACTGACACCTTCTATCACTTTCCTGATGATTGAGTACAGCCTGATGGGGCAGTATATGGCCAGGTTGGATTTGTCCTATGTTTGCAATCCAGCACATACGTGGGCAATTTTCCACTGTGTCGGGTAGATACCAGTGTTGAAACTGCACTGCAACAGCTTGGCACGGGGAGCGGCACGTTCTGGAGCTCAAGTCTTCAGTATTATTGCCAGAATATTGTCAGGGCCTGTGACCTTTGCAGTATCCAGTGTCTGCAAGTGTTTCCTGACATCACGTGGGGTGAATTGAATTTACTGAAGACCGGTATCTGTGATGCTGGCGGAGCCCGAGATGAATCATCCACTTGGTCCTTCTGGCTGAAGATTGCTATGAATACTTCAGCCTTATCTTTTGCACTGATGTGCTGGGCTCTTCCATCATTGAGGATGGGGATATGTGTGGAGTCTTCACGTCCAATCAGTTGTTTAATTGTGCACCACAGTAAATGACGAGATGTGGCAGGACTGCAGAGCTCAGATTTGATCCAGTGATGGTGGGATCACTTTGCTGTGTCTATCACTTGCTGGCTATGCTGTTTGGCGGCTTCACCAGGTTTCTTTATTTATTCATTCACAGGACAAGGGCATCATAGAATAGAATCAGAGAATCCCTACAGTGTTTTGGTATTTCCAGGGGTTCCCGGGAGGGGTGGTGTGTCGGTATTTCCAGGGGGTCTCAGGGAGTATGTCAAGATTTACAGTGGGTCGCAGGGAGTTTGTCTGTACAGGGGTGGGGGGCTGTGTGTCAGTATTTGGAGGAGCTCCTGGGGAATGTGTCAGTGTTTCGAGGGGACCCTGGGAAATGTGTCATTGTATACAGGGAGTCCCAGGGAGTTTCTCAGTACTTATAGCGGGGACAGGGAATGTGTCAATATTTGCAGCTGGTCCCGGGGAATATATCAGTATTTACAAAGGGTCCTGGGGAGTGTGGCAGTATTTTCAGGGGTTCTCTGGGACTTTGCCAGTATTTAAAGGGTGTCTAGGGAATGTGTCAGTATTTAGAGGGCTTCCCGAGGAGTGTGACAGAATTTACAGCGGTCCCGGTGATTGCATCAGTATTTGCAGGGTGTCCCAGGGAGAGTATCGGTATCCGGGGGTGGAATGTGTCAGTGTTTACGGGAGTTCCGGCGTGTGTATCGGTATTTACAGGGGGAATGGGGAATGTGTAATTATTTCCAGTGGGTCCTGGGAGTTTATCAGTGTTTACGGGGGTTCCGTGGAATGTGTCAGTGTTTAGGTGAAGTCCCAGGGAATGTGTTCGTGTTTAGAGGGGTCCCTGGGAAATGTGTCCGTATTTACATGCAGCCCCAGGGAGTTTCTCAGTATTTACAGCGGATTCCAGGGAATGTGACAGTAGTTACAGTGTGTCGTGAGGTCTGTGTCGGTATTTACGGGATATCCCAGTATTTGTGGTTAGTTGTGTCGAGTGTGTCTATACGTACAAGGGTCCGGGGATGTGTGTCAGTATACAGAGGAGGCCGAGGGAATTTTTCAGTGTATAAAGCGGGCCCTGGGAAATGTGTCAGCGTTTACAGAGGGTCCCTGGGAGTGTGGTGGCATTTTCAGGGATTCTCAGGTACTATGTCAGTATTTACAGGGAGTCCTGCGGAGCGTGTCAGAATTTATAGGGGCTCGGTGCATACTGACACACTCCCCTGGAATCCCTGTAAACACTGGCACACTCCCTGGGACCACCTTGAAATACTGTAGCTCTCCCTAACACCCGCTGAAAAAACAAAGTCCACAGGCCCCCCTGTAACGACTGACGCTCTCCCCAAGTCTCCCTGTCAATCTTGACACAATCCCTGAGACGCCCTGTAAATACTGACCCTCCATGGGACCGCCTGTAACTACTGACACACTCCCGGGAGCACCTGTAAATAATTTCAAATTCCCCGGAACACCCTGTAAATACTGACACTCTCACCAAGAGCCCCTGTCAATACTGACGCAGTCCCTGAACCCCTGTAGGTCGCGGGAATTTTTCAGTATTTAAAGGGGGCCCCGGGAAATGCGTCAGTCTTTGCAGAGGGTCCCAGGGACTGTCAGTATTTTCAGGATTTGCTGGGACTGTGTCAATATTTACAGGGGGTCCCACGGAGTGTGTCAGTTTTACAGGTGATTTCAGGGGCTTTGTCAGTATTTCCAGGGGGTCACACAGATGTGTCAATATTCACAGTGTGTCCCCGGGGACTCTGTTGGTCTTGACAGGGAATTGCCAGGTCGTGTGTCAATATTTACAGGGTGTCCCTGTGTGTGTGTCAATATTTACAGGGTGCCCCTGTGTGTGTGTGTGTGTGTGTGTGTGGGTATTTACAAAGAGTCCCTGGGGAGTGTGTCAGTGTTCATTGTGAGTCCAGGAGAGACTGTCAGGATTTATAGGACGTCCAGGGAGACTGTCAGTCTTTACAGGGGGTCGTCAGGAGTTTGTCAGAGGGTGAACGCTGAGGCAGTGCCTCATTATGCAGCTGTCAGAATTCAGATAGTGTCCCTTGATGAGAGGGTCAGTACTGAGGTCTTGCAGCTCTGTGAGCAGGTCAGTTCTTAACCAGTGTCTCGTTGTCAAGTGGTCCGTGCTGAGGCAGTGACAGTATCAGTACTGAGATATTGAAGCGCTGTCTGAGCATCAGGGGTGAGGGAGTGCCTCATTGTCACAGGGTCAAAAATGTGGGAGTGCGTTATTGTCAAAGGGCCAGTGGTGAGGGAGTGCTGCCATTTAAGGGGGACAGAATGAAGGAAGTTGTTCACATTTCAAGGGCCAGTACTGAAATAGTTTTGCACTGGGAGGTCAGTGTGGAGGGAGGGCCTCAGAAGCAGTGGGTCAGTATGACGGTTTCCCTTATTGTCAGGGGGGCAGTTCTGAGGCACTGACCCGTTGTCAGAGGGTCAGTACTGAGGTATTGAAACACTGTCAGAGCATAAGGGCTGAGGTGTTACAGGTCTATGAGAGGTCAGTACTACGAGAGTGCCTCATTATCAGAGGTCCAGTACTGAGGGAGTGCACAATCGTCAGACTGTCAGGACTGAGGGAATGCCTGATTGTTCAAAGGGTCAGTACACAAGGAATGTCTCAATGTAATGTATGATTAGAGATGCAGTGCTGAAGGAGTGCCTCATTCTCAGTGTCAGTTCTGAGGCAGGGTCACATTGCTGGAGGGTTGTTCTGACTGAGTGCATTAGTAACAGAGGGTCAATACTGAGGCAGTATCTCATTTTAGGGACTTAGAATTCATGGGTGCTACATAATTAGGAGGTGAGCCCCGAGGTATTGCAGCTCAGGTGCGGTCATAAGTGAGGGGGGAGTGCAACATTGTCAGGGGTCAATTCTGAGGTGTCAGAAAAAGTCCTCCCAGAAACATCAGCAGGACTTGACAAAATCTGTACAAGTGAAGCAATGCCTGGCCCGTTAAATATGAGCAGGTTTGTTGGAGCCTATGGAAACGATAGACCTCAGTGTAATGGAGGAAGCATTGAGGGAGTCCTGTACTGATAATACAAGATAATAATTCATACATAATTGCAGCATTGTCAGAGGATCAGAACAGCCAGAGTGCATTATTATGAGAGACTGAACACAGAGGAGGAGCATCATTGGAACGGGTTCAGAACTAATGGTGAGCAACCCATTCAGAAGGTCAGTACGGAAGTATTGCATTTCTATTGGAGGCTCAATACTGAGGAATTACCTCTGTGAGAAGTTAGTACTTTGTCAGTAGTGAGGAATTGTGGCATTGTCACTGTGTTGGTCTGAGAAAGTGCCTCTTTATCAGAGGGTCAGAATTGATGGGAGTGCTACATGATGAGATGCTCAAGACTAACAGATTGTAGGACTGTCGGCGGGTCAGATCTGTGGGAGTGATCATTGTGAGATGGTCGCTGATGTCCAACCCTAAAACATAGAGCGCCCTGTAAATAACTCCTAAAAAAAAGGCCCCTTTAACTAAACCCGAAACAGAGCCCCCGTATCTAAGTCCGAACACACAGAACCCACTAAATTACCCCTAAAACACGAAGCTCACTGTGAATAAACCCCAAACACAGATGCCCCTGTAAATGAACACTAAACAATAGAGCCTCCTAAAACAAACAGCACCCGTGAAATAAAGCCTAAAACACAGGAACCCCAGTGTATAAACCCTGACATTCAGAGCCCCCTGTAGATAAACACAAAAAAAAGTAAAAACTAAAAGGAACTGTGGATACAGTAAAATCAGGAACAAAAACAAAATTGCTGGAAAAGCTCAGACCTCACGCTCGCCCAATCCGGCACTCACCAGAACCTTAGGTCCAAACTAAACCAAGCTTCAGCCGCACTCCTCGCCCTCACACACGGAGCCGCCTGCACAGAGGCCCTCAAACACCTTTCTATAATCCGTAAAAAGCGGGCTTCACTGTAAATAACCCCAAAACACAGAGTCCTGTTTAAATAAACTTCTACAATATCAACTTCACCCCCTGTAATTATACGCTTAAATACAGAGACCCCTTTAAACGAACACGAACACATATCCCCCAGGAAGTAAAAGGTGAAACACCGGGCTCCTTCTCAACAAAGCCGAAGGCACAGAGCACCTGTCAATACACCCCAACATCGAGCCGACCTGTATATTATCCGTAAAACAGGGCCCCTTACAAATAAACCCTAAAAGACAGAGCTGGCTGTAAGTAAAGAGCCCCTTGTAAATAAATACCAAAACACACAGTAAAAACCGGAAGAACTGCGGATGCTGCAAATCAGGGAAAATATCCAAAGTTGCTGGAAAAGCTCAGCAAGTCTGACAGCATCTGTGAGGGAAAAGAAAGAGTTAACGTTTTGGGTCAGGTGATCCTTCCTCAGAACCTCTGGCTGGCGCGTCTTCGGTCATGCAGGGTCAATTGCTTTAAAATATCCTTTTTCTGTGAGGTTCTATAACATTATAATAGAAAAACATCAGAACTAAGCAGGAGTAGGCCATCCGGCCCCTCGAGACTGCCCCGCTGTTCAATAAGATCCTGGCTGATCTTTTTGAGACTCAGCTCCACTCACCCACTCGCTCACCATCAACCTAAATTCCTTTCATGTTCATAACGTGATCTGGTCTTGCCTTAAACGAGGTAGTTTCAACTGCTTCACTGGGCAGGGTATTCCACAGATTCACAACCGTTTGGGTGAAGAAGTTCCTCCTGTCCTCAGTCTGACATCTGCTTCCTTTTATTTTGAGCTATACCCGCCTCCTCCTCGTTTCACCTGCCAGTGGAAACAACCTCCCTGTCTCCACCTTATCTATTCCCTTCATAATCTTGTATGTTTCTATAAGGTCTCCCCTCAGTCTTCTGAATTCCAATGAGTATCATCCCAACCAACTCAGTCTCTCCTCATATTCCAACCCTCTCAAGTCTAGAATCAACCAAGTCAGTCTCCTCTGTGCCCCCTCCAGTGAGAGTATATCCCTTCTCAAGTCAGGAGACCAAAACTGCACACAGTAGTCCAGGTGGAGCTTCATCAGGACCCTATACAGCTGCAGCATAGCCTCCCTGTTTTTAAACTCCATCCTTCTCGCAATGACAGACAAAATTCTATTTGCCTTTATAATTACCTGCTACAATATTACTTTTAGCGATTCCTGCACAACGACACCCAAGTCACTTTACACAGTAACATGCTGCAATTTTTTTACCATTTGAACCATAGCCTACTTTGTTGTTATTCCTATCAAAATGGATGACCTCACATTTATTGACATTGAACTCCATCTGCCAGACCATTGCCCACTCACTTAGACTGTATGACCATCTGCAGGCCTTCAGTTCTTCTGCACACTTTGCTCTACCGCTCAGCTTAGTGTCATCTGCCAATGTTGACACACCACACTTCATCCCCGACTATAAATCATCTGTATCAATTGTAAACAATTGCAGTCCCAACACTGATCCCTGAGACACACTACTAGCCACTGACCGCCAGCCAGATAAACACCCATTTACCCCTACTCTTTCACTATGAAAGGGAGACTGAATTAAAATGCTCCTTCCACCCCATTTACAGCCCTTTCACAGTTTTAATCCTCACGGCTTTATTTTGCTGACAGCTGCAAAACGTGGGTCTACATCAGTGTCTATCCCTGAGTACATGTTAATTTTCTAACCTATTCAGAACAATACCATCGTGTCATCGTTTGAAGAAGCATAATATTAATCAGCCCTCAGCAACCGTCTCCCAGGACTTGAACAGCTTGCAGGATATCAAACAAGTTTTCTGCATTAGCAGAGATAGTAGGAACAGCAGATGCTGGAGAATCTGAGATAACAACGTGTAGAGGTGGATGAACACAGCAGGTCAAGCATCAGAGGAGCAGGAAGATTGATGTTTCAGGCCTAGATGCTTCTTCAGAAATTGGGAAGGGGAAGGAGGTTCTGAGATAACGAGGGAGAGAGGGGGAGACGGATAGAAGATGCATAGAGGAGAAGGTAGGTGGAGAGGAGACAGACAGGTCAAAGAGGTGGGGATGGAGCCAGTAAAGGTGAGTGTAGATGGGGATGTAGGATGGAGCTGGGTCAGTCCAGGGAGGATGGACAGGTCAAGGGAGCGGGATGAGGTTAGTAGGTAGGAGACGGAGGTTGGGGCTTGAGGTAGGAGGAAGGACAAGGGTAGGGAGGCAAGGGTGAGCTGGGCTGGTTTTGGGATGCGGTAGCGGGAGGAGAGATTTTGAAGCTTATGAAGCCCACATTGACACCATTGGGCCGCAGGGTTCCCAAGCGGAATATGAGATGCTGTTCCTGCAACCTTCGGGTGACATCGTTGTGGCACTGCAGGAGGCTCAAGATGGACATGTCGTCTGAGGAATGGGAGGGGGAGTTGAAACAGTTCGCAACTGGGAGGCGCAGTTGTTGAGTACGAACCAAGTGTAGGTATTCTGCAAAGCGGTCCCCAAGCCTTCACTTGGTTTCCCCAATGTAGAGGATGCCACAATGCGAGCAGTGGATGCAGTATACCACATTGGCAGATGTGCAGGTGAACATCTGCTTGAGGTGGAAAGTGTTCTTAGGGCCTGGGATGGGGAGTGAGGGGAGTGGTGTAGGGGCAGGTGTAGCACTTCTTGCAGTTGCAGGGAACAATGTGCCAGGTGTATTGGGGCTGGAGGGGAGTGCGGAGCAGACAAGGCAGTCACAGAGACAGTGGTCCCTCCAGAAAGCAGATAAGGGTGGGGAGGGAGAAATGCCTTTGGTGGAGTCGGGTTGCAGATGATGGTTGGAGGATGATACGTTAGATCCAGAGGTTGGTGGCGTGGTACGTGAGGATGAGGGGGATTGTGTTTTGGTTGTTATTGCGGAGAGGGGGCACGAATTACGGGAAATGTGGGAGACGCGGTCAAGGGCGTTCTCGACCACTGTGGGGGTCGGGGGGAGGATTTGCGGTCCTTGAAATATTAGGAAACCTGAGATGTATTGGAGTGGAATGCCCTCATCCTGGGAGCAGGTGTGGTGGAGGTGAAGGAATTGAGAACAGGGGGTGTTATTTTTGCAGGAAGGTGGGTGGGAGGAGATGTATTCTAGGTAGCTGTGGGAGTCGGTGAAACAGATATCAGTTTCTAGGTGGTTGCCGGAGTTGGAAACAGAGAGGTCCAGGAAGGTGAGACAGGTATTAGAAATAGTCCAGGTGAACAGGTATTAGAAATACTTCTAACTTCTGGTTGGAGTGGAAGGTGTTGGTGAAGTGGATGAACTGTTCAAGCTCCTGGTGGGAGCACGAGGCGGCGCCGATACAGTCGTTAATGTTATGGAGGAAGAGGTGGGTTTCGGGCCAGTGTCGCTACGGAAGAGGGACTGTTCCATGCAACCTACAAAAAGGCAGGCACAGCTTGGGCCCATGCGATGTTTCTTCTGACTGCCGCCCCCTGGCGGCCCGCCCGTGGTGGTGCTCATCTTTGCTGCGATCTGCCGGCTCGGTCCCCGAAAGGCAGCATCGGTTCCCCATCCCCGCCCTCCCTACAAACCAACCCTTTAAAGGCGGAAGGCACCCACCCCCTTATCATAAAGGTCAGGTTGCGGGGTTGGGGGGCACGGCGAGAGAGTGCCAGAGGCTGCATTTATTTTGGCGCAACCCTAATCTGGGGGTTATCTAGCACCCCGCGCCCCCAGAAATAGGGATTATGGATACACACCGCTAATTTTGGATTCCTCTTTAGAATAAAAAGTAGAGGGGGAGTGTGAATAGGGTTTTGGGATGGGGGATGGGATAGGGTGTGGGGGTGGGGGTGTAGGTCGAGTTGGGGGAGAGGGGGAAGAAGGTGCCCCTCTCCTTCCATTGAAGGGTGCGTACCCACAATTTGGCCCCTTAGGCTCTTTCCTGTTCTGGTTAGGGTTAGGCCGATGGTGAAGGTTAGGGTTTGGGCTGAGGTTCGGGTGAGGGCTGATGCCTGGCACTCCCTCCATACTGACCCTCGAATATCTATGTACACCCTAAAACACAGAGTTTCCGGTAAATATGCCCTAAAACACAGAGTACCCTGTAAATCAGCCCAAAATAGAGAGGGCCCTGAAGATAAGCCCTGTAACGCTGAGTTCACTGTAAATAAACCCTAAAACACAGATTACTGTAAACAAACCCAAAGACACAGAAAACCCTGTAAATAAACCATGAAATACAGAAAACCCTTTGAATAAACTCTAAAAACACAGATCTCTCTGTAAATAAACCCTAAACACAGATCTCACTACCGACAAACCCTCAATCAGAGAGCTCCCTGTAAATAAACCCTAACACAAAGCTAGCTGTAAATAAACCCTAAAACACAGTGCCCTCTGTAAACAAGCTCTCAATCAGAGCTCACTGTAAATATTCCCGAAGACACGGAGATCACTGTAAAAAAGAAACTCAGAACAAAGAGCCGCTCGTAAATTTTCCTAAAACACAGAGTGCCTTGTAAAAAGCCCGAAAACACAGAACCTCCTGTAAATAAAACCTAGAACACAGAACCTTCTGTAAATAAACTATTAAACACAGAAACAAAGTTGCTGGAAAAGCTCAGCAGGTCTGGCAGCATCTGTGGAGGAGTAAAATGAGTTAACTTTTCGAGCCTGGGTACCCTTCCATTCTGAGGAAGGGTTGCTGGACCTGAAAAGTTAACTCGTTTTTCTCCTCCACAGATGCTGCCAGACCTGCTGAGCTTTTCCAGCAACTTTGTTTTTGTTCCTGATTTACAGCATCCACAGTTCTTTAGGTTCTTATTAAACACGGAACCCGCATTAGATAAAACCTAAAGCACAGAGCTCAAGTACATAAAGTACATAACCATAAACGCACAGCCCCCAGTAAATAAGATTTAGGGCTGAGGCTGGGCTTCATGTTTATGCAAGTGTGAACATTAGGGCTGAGGCTAGGCTTAGGTTTCAAGCTGGTGTTATCTCTGAGGGTAGCGTGGAAGAAAGCAGCTTTGCATTCCCAGAGACAGAGCTGAGGGAGAGCATTTGTGTATTCCATAGGAGGCACGGGAACCATTGTAACCTTAACAGATCAAATTATATGACAGATTAGTTTACAATTAAAGATCATTGTGACTGTGGTCACAAGGTGAAGAGCTGGATGAACGCAGCAGGAAAAGCAGCACCAGAGGAGCAGGAAAGCTGACGTTTCGGGCCGAGAGCCTTCTTCAGAAATGGGGGAGGGGAAGGGGGTTGTGAAATAAATAGGGAGAGAGGAGAGGCCGATAGAAGGCAGATAGAGGAGAAATTAAGTGGGAGGACGGGATAGGTGGGAGGAAGGACAGGTTAGGGAGGCAGGGACCAGCTGGGCTGGTTTTGGAATGCGGTCAGGGGAGGGGAGATTTTGAAGTTTGTCAAGTCACATTGACACCAGTGGGGTACAGGGTCCCTAACCTGTCATTCCTCCCACCTCAAAACCCAGCCCCATCTCCTACCTACTAACCTCATCCTGCCCCCTTGGCCTGTCCATCCTCCCTGGACTGACCTATCTCCTCCCTAACTCCCACCTGCATTCACCTTTACTGGCTCCATCCCTGCCTCTTTGGCTTGTCTGTCTCCTCTCCAACAATCTTCTCCTCTATCCATTTTCTGTCTGCCTCCCCCCTCTCCCTATTTATTTCAGATCCCCCTCCCCCTACCATTTCTGAAGAAGGGTCTCGCCCAAAACGCCAGCCTTACTGCTCCTTTGCTGCTGCTTGGCCTGCTGTGTTTATCCAGCTCTACACCTTGTTAACCCTGTAAATATGCTCTCAAGCACAGACACCCCTTTAAATAAATCCTAAGAAGGGTCATTCAGGAAATAAAATGTAAAAGAAACCATAAAAGCCAGAGTCCCTGTAAATAAAGTGTAAAACATAGAGCTCCAAGTAAATAAATCCTGAAACACAGTGCCCCCAGCAAATCCTCCCTTCAACTAAGCCTCCTGCAAATAAACTCGCAGAGGCGACTGCAAACAAACCCCAAAACACAGGACATCCAGTTAATAAAGCCTAAAACAGAAGGCCCACTGTAAATCAACATGAAAAAACACAGCTCCCACTGCAGCACTGCGAATTAGTCGGATTGAGTTAGTACCTCAGTCAGCAAGTCAGTTCTGAGGCAGGGCCTCTTTGTCAAAGAGTCAGATTTGAGCGAGTACCATTGGATGATGGTTATTGCAGCACTGTGAGAGTACTGGAGTGAGAGAGCACCTCACTGTCAGAGGGTCAGTACTGAGGGGGTACCTCACTGTCAGAGAATCAGTACTGAGGGAGTACCTCATTGTCAGAGGGTCAGTACTGAGGGAGAACCTCACTGTCAGAGGGTCAGTACTGAGGGAGAACCTCACTGTCAGAGGGTCAGTACTGATGGAGGACCTCACTGTCAGAGAATCAGTACTGTTGTCATGTTCGTTTTCGGAGACCCTCACGGATTTGTTGCAATAACAAGACACTGACCTGTTTAGAAAAACACGAATCCTTTTATTACCAAGCAAGTACAAGCTGTGGAGAATCACAGCACTTAACCCGGCACAGAGCGCAGAGTCTCGCAGGTAGTTCTCCCCGAGCAGCGGACAGACCCGCTCTTCAAACTTTACAAAATACATGATACATAAAATAATTACACATTTTACAATGACATGATACATAAAACAATTACTACAACAGACAAAGACAGGATACCAAACAATTATTATATCAAGAACATAAAAGACCAGGACATAGTCCCGAAGATAATAAAACGTGAGGCTGGATGAACACAGCACATCTCCGGATGCTGCTGGACTTGCTGTGTTCGTCCAGCCTCGCATTTTATTATCTTGGATTCTCCATCATCTGCAGTTCCCATTTTCACAGGATATAGTATCGATTGCTCTTGAAGTGGCTGCTGATGGCATGAGGCGATTTCAAGTAGTTATCCGGACAGATTGTTCCAGCCAGCCAGACACACTGGCAACTTGAAATCACAAATTCAGTGCCCTGGCCCCTTTGTCAGCGACAGAAATTGCATGCTTTAGAAGTTTCACACCTTTACAAATGTTCCCCACCGAACCCTATTTGACACAGTTTAATTCTAATTGTATTCAGTCAGGAAGCTTAAGACAGTGTCTGCATACCGATGTGTGGGAAGACAAAGAGTTACAAAAGTTTTACACTGAATTCCTAGCTGGGCAGGAAGCTTCAGGGCAGTGCCTGCATCCCTGTGCGTAGGCAGATGAAAGACTTTAATTTGTAGAAGTATCGAAATCAATGGGATGTTATACAATAACATCTCATTGTGAGAGTACCTCATCGTCAGAGGGTCAGTACCGTAGACGTGCAGTGTTGTCTGACGGCCAATCGGGTCAGGATTGAGAGCTATTACAGGGACAGGACTGAGGTATTTGAAATAGGGCAATGACTGGTGTGGATCCTTTTTATTTTTTAAAAATTAGACGACACCAGAAAGATTATCAACCCGATGTGATGTGATTGGGCTGACAATCAGTTGATGACAGCAGAAAGGTCAGTGGCCTGATTACCGCGGCCGGGACTTGAGATTTCACTATTGCCGACCTTCTCATTCTTCTCGCTCAATTTCACGGAAGAGCTGTTTTGAGAGAGAGTCGGAACTTTCTGAAAGTGATCGCGGGCCCTAGTCAATATGTATCTAACAGAGAAACAGGTAAAGCAGAAACTTGTTTGATGTCCCGCCAGCTATTCAAGTCCTGGGAGACGTTTGTTGAGGGCTGATTAATATTATAATTATTCATAGTTTCGGGTGACACGATGGATGGGAAGATATTGTTCTGAATAGATTAGAAAATTAACACATAGTCAGGGATTGACTCTGATGTAGACACAGGTTTGGACACTGTCAGCAACACGAGTTCAAACTGTGAAAAGGCAGTAATGCGTGGAAGGAACATTTTAATTTATAGTCTCCCTTTATTAGTGAAAAGTATGGCAAGATCGCAATTTTATGAATGAATGAATGAAATGCGCTAACAGTAAACAGAGGACCCTAGTGAGTGGCCAGTAAAGTTATGAATGAATGAGAGCGCGATAGTGGTCACATGGAGCGCTGTGGGTGTATCGGTCAAGAGGACCTTCAGTGCAACAGTAAAGAGGCTTATGATATAATGTCACACAAAAACCACACAAAAGGATATTTGAAGGCGATTGGCCCTGTATCACTAAAGACACACCAGCCAGCCTCCGGAAGCCTTGTTGAGTGCTAACCGATATGAGTAAACAGGGCAGACCACAGGATATTCAGGGGCAAAGATTACAAGATTAACAAGTGACCACTTTTCTGAAGAAGGGTCTAGGCCCGAACCGTCAGCCTTCCTGCTGCTTGGCCTGCTGTGTTCATCCGGCTCAACACCTTGTTCTCTCAGACCACGTGAGCGAACGAGTTTGGCGTGTTTGAGTCTGACTGGTAAATATGTGATACACAACCATTTGATGTTACTGACTGCCTGGTGAATTGAAAACTGAAATAACTGCGGATGCTGCAAATCAGGAACAAAAACAAAGTTTCTGGAAAAGCCCAGCAGAACTGAGGGAGGTTCTGTGGAAGGGTCACCGAACCGGAACCGGTTAGCTCTGTTTTTCCGCTGACAAATGCTGCCAGACCTGCTGAGCTTTTGCAGCAACTTTGTATTTGTTTTCTGATTTGCAACATCCGCAGTTCTTTGGGTTTTTACTCAGTGTTTTAGAGTTTATTTACAGGGCGCTCTTTATTTATCGCGAGCTCTGTCTTTTAGGGTTTATTTGTGAAGGGCCCTGCCTTACAGATAGTTTACAGGTCGGCTCAGTATTCGGGTGCATGAAGAGGTGCGCTGTGTTTTCGGCTTTATTCAGCCCTGTCTTTTCCTGTCTACTTCCTGGGGGATGTGTGTTCGAGTTCATTTTAAAGGGGTCTGAGTATTTGAGTGTACAATTGTAGGGGGCTCTGTGTTTTACACTGTCCTGTATGTTTTTGACTTAATTTACAGGGTAGATCTGTGCTTTATGGCTTATTTACCGGGGGCTCTGTGTTGCAGTGCTTCGACACTGGCGGGGTGGTGGGGGGCGGGGGGGGGGGGGTCTCTGTTTTAGAGTTTATTTACATTGAGGCCTGTGTTTTCGGGTTATTTACAAAGAGCTCTGTGATTTAAGGTTTACATAGAAAGGCTGTATTCTAAGGTTTATTTACAGAAGGCTCTCTGCTTTAGGGTTTATTTACAGTGAGCAGTGTAGTTTAGGATTTATTTCCAGTGAGCTCTGGGCTTTAGCATTTATTTACAGGAGGATCTTCATTTCATGGTTTTGTTTCAGTTGGATCTTTGTTTCAGGGTTTTTTTTAAACAATGAGCTCTGTGTCTTATTTACAGTGCCATCTGCGTTTTTGAGTTTATTTGCAGAGCATTCTGTGTTTTTGAGTTTATTTCCAGGAGGCTCTCTGTTTTAGCGTTTGTTTGCAGGATCCTCTGTGTTTTAAGATTTAATTTACTGTTTATTGGCATGGGTACTCTCTGTTTGAGGCACTGACTGAGTACTGGCCTTCTGACAATGTGGTACTCATTCAGATCTGACCCTCCAGCAATGAGGTACTGTGTCAGAACTGATCCACTGACAGTAAAGCACTGCCCCCTCAGTTCTGACCCTCTGACAGAGCTGCAATCGTTCAGGACTGAACTTCTGATCATGTTGTACTCCATCAACTCTGAACCCAATGCATTGAGGTACTGACTCAGTATTTACTGTGTGCAACTAATATACTCACTCAGAACTAACCCTCTAGCAATGTGAGCCTGCTTCAGAACTAACCGTGTAACAATGAGGCACTGACCTCAGCACCAAATCTCTAATTACGTGGCTCTCTTCAGTTTTGAGGCACTCCTTCCGTACTGACCCACGAACAATGCGGCACACACTCAAGAATGATCCTTCAATGAGGTATCACCTTATAACAGATCTACTGACATCAAGGCCCTCTCTTTGGACTGTGTCTGATAATGAGGCACTGATTTGGTTCTGACCCTCTGACAATGAGGCATTCTGTCAAGTCTTACTGCATTAAAATGAGGCACCCTCTGACTGATCTGAAATGCCTCAGTATAGACCCTCTGACTGATCTGAAACACCACTTCTGAGACCCTCTAAATGACAATCTTTTAATTCTGACACCATGACAGTGAGGGTCTGCCTTGGTGCTGACACTCTGTCAAAGAGACGTTGCCTCAGAACTGAGCTGCTGACAATTAGCCAGTGCCTTAGGTACTGATGAGTGAATGAAAAGGCCCGCTCTCAGCACTGACACTGCAGCAATGAGGTATTGCCACAGAACGACCCCACAAAGGGCTCATAATTGAGGGAGTGCCTACTGATTGAAGGGTGCGGATTGAGGTGTTGCAGAACTGTCAGAGGGTCAGAACTGAGGTATTGCATCATTGTCAGATGGTCCATTCTGAGGCAGTGCCTCAGTGTCAGAATTGAGGGTATGCACATGTTTAACTCATCAGGAATGAGCTTTATGCAGCTCTATCAGAGAGTCAGCACTGACTGCCTGCCTCATTCTCATAGGATCAACACTGATTTTTTTGAAGCACTGTTAGATCTTCAGTACTGAGTGGGTCAGAACTGAGGGAGTGCATTGCTGTCAGAGGCAGTGCCTCATTATGCAGGTGTCAGAATTCAAGGCATGCCCCATGAATGGAGGGTCAGGACTGAGGTATTGCAGCTCTATTCAGAACCAGTGGCTCGTTGTCAAGCGATCAATGCTGAGGCAGCGACTCAATTCTGTATGGTCAGTCTTGAGGAAGTGCCGCATTATTAGAGGGCCAATACGAAGGGTAAGTCTCAATGCAATTGTGACAGAACTGAGACAGAGGCACATGCTCAGAGATGAGATTACCTACAGCGTGGAAACAGGCCCTTCAGCCCAGTAAGTCCACACCGCCCGTTGAAGCATCCCAGCCAGACCCATCCCCCTCTAACCCACACACCCCTGAAAACTACGGGCAATTTAGCATGGCCAATCCACCTAGCCTGCACATCTTTGGACTGCGGGAGGAAACTGGAGCGCCCACATAGGAGGAGGCCCACATAGATAGCGGGAACTGCCGATGCTGGGGAATCTGAGATAACAAAGTGTAGAGCTGGATGAACACAACAAGCCAAGCAGCATCATCCAGCTCGACACCTTTTATCTCAGATTCTTTAGCGTCCATTTTCTGACGAAAGATCAAGACCAAAAACGTCAGCTTTCTGACTCCTCTGATGCTGCTCGGCCTGCTGTGCTCATTCAGCTCGACCCCGTGTTATCATAGAGAGAGCATGTTGGGTGTCCTTGCTTCATCATGTTTTGTAAGTGTCATAAGAACTTAGATGGATGGCTTCAACAAACAAATAATTTTAATGTGAATAAATTTACATTTGGACTCTGATAAAATAAAAAGGAACCTAGACTTGTTTGAAAATTAAATCGACTTAATTAATTCAGCCATATAATTGGCATAAAAATATAAGAAATTGATCCTACTCTCAATCTTGGAGATGTTTTTGTTTGGAATTAGGGTGTTGAAGGTGGAGATGTGGTCAATAAGTAGGAGCTTGACGTAAATGCCCT